>NW_016157939.1:103065-153912 GCF_001687245.7 Rhagoletis zephyria
TTTTTTTTTTAATTTAGTTTGTGATGGAGAATGACAGATAATGCGAAACTACATCGAGTTTTGGTCTCTCCTGAAAAAATTCAAAAAATGGACTTGGCTCCTTTTCACCTCCAGGTAATGAATATTCATTAGTAAGGTAAAAATAAACCTCACGGTTAGGCTTGCAAAATGTCCGGGTGTAGGAGCTTCCGGGCTTGGGACAAAATCTGCGCGCTGCGGGTTTGATATTAATTTCTTCGAGTTGCAGTTAAAAACTTTTTACTGAAAATATGACTAACAATAAGTGGTTTTCTTTTTTGAATCACTCTTCTATTGCCATTTAAAATATTTTAACAACCTTGCCATTGTTGAAACCATTATCGATTCGCAACTGCATTTCAAAGCAAAATATCTCATTTATAAACCTGTTTTTACATCCATCAATTCAGTCACTTGATATTTAGATACGCAGTGGATAAGACTTTTTATACGAATACAGAGTTCAGAGAATTGCCGAAGATAATTGGTAGAATTCTGCCTATACCAGTAAGCGACGAGGTTTTTAAATGAATGATGGTAAAATTGATATTGTCGAAATTTGGCAAGCCTACTCACAGTGCTGACAAGCCAGATATGTTTTCTGTTTTATGAGCGAAGAAACGTACCAATTTTGGTAGAAAAAACCCGAAAAAGGAACCCTGGTTGCATCCAGTTGAGCACAAACTGGTAATAAAGGTGTGTGACAGACTTACACTCTCTTCATGCACACATAGCCATACGCCAATAAGCATGCACCGCTTTGGCCCATGCCATGATCAGTGTTGCCGTTGTAGCCCTTTGGTGGCTAGATTTAGCTACCACATACTTTTTAGGCCACATAAATTTAAAATTGGCCCTAGCCCTTTTTTAGCCCTTTGGAGAATTTATTCATACTCGGCATGAAAAAGCTGTATATGCTTTATTTGATCTAATTATTATTTTTTTCATGTATGTAAGAGATGAATTTTTAAACTGTATTGTATGTTCCTTACGTTTTTATACATACATACTGTTAAAGTGTTAGGGCTGTTAACTTATCTTTAACGATTTAACTATACTTTAAAATAGATAAGTTTACGGCCCTTAATATGCCTAATTTGTTAAAAGGCCCATCAAGTCGATTGACCGTGTATGTTCTTGTGGTGTCATTGTACCAGCTGCTGGTGCGACTTCAAAAAATATTTGAAAATTTTATGATGGTACCAGCATGCTGGTGTCGCGAGTGGTTAGCTCACTATATGAGTCAAAGCCGTGTTTGTGAAACATTAAGTTCACGATATTGCAGTTGTGAATTAAAGAAAAAAAAAACAACAATATTTAACAAAATGGTTGAAAAATTATGAAATTTCGATCTCGAGGCTCATTTTTGAAGAAATAAATATTGTACCAGCATGCTGGTAAGTTACATGCTTCGAGCCTGATGGTACAATCACTTGATGGAGCCAGCAAGCTGGTGTCGTATATTTCCCCTTTTATACAAAAAGGTTTTTCATTGGATAAAATATTAGCTTTTTGCCACAGTTCATTGTTTTTCTATACCATTACTTATTGAAAATGTTTGCGTTATATATGTATATTTAAGTAAAAAAATTTAGCTACCATTTTTAGCCACAGTGACTTTTTTTTAGCTCTTTTTTAGCCCTTTTTTTCAAGGAATTTGGATACCCCTAAAAATGATTCGCGGCAACACTGGCCATGATAGGTACAACAGGCGATTGAAGCTGCCAATAACCTGTCATTTACAAATTTTACCATGTGTAACATCCTCGAAAAATAAACACACACATGCTACTGCGGGGAAGCTGCTGTCGCTTAATCTGATATTCAAATAACCCAGCTCACTCCTTCCTCCTCTCAAAATAAGCATTGCACGTAAAATTAAATATATTGAAATCACTTGGGTGATACCCCAATTCAATGTATGGCTTGTCAAAATTGGCAGACAAGTAATGAAAATATTTATCACAAGCTGGTTGCTACATACAAAGTTACATATTACGAGCTTTTCTTGGAAGTTCATCCACAAATATTTTTTTGCGTTAATATTTTTTCCCCCATTTTTTAGCCTACCTACTTTTTAGTTACTCATATGAGGACGCTTCGCGGTGTTAAACGCAAAGATAACATTGACTTGACAAATATATATGTATAGACAGAAGTATACATACATATGTACATTGGGTGCTGGAAAATAGTTGAGCCGTAGTACAAGACAAAAGCGCCGCAGCTGTAACTTATTAAACGAGAAGTTGGTAATATAAAGACAGCACTTGCAAAACTTTCTTCTGCAACGCGATTTTTATAGTACCTGCAATCATCACATACATACATACACACATATGTGCATGCACACCAGTAGCCTTTGTGTTAGCAAACTTTCCACACTTAACCATTGTGCCCTCAACTGCGCCTAAATGTATGCATTTAATATTTAAAATGAAAACCTAAACACCAGTTTGGTCGTGAAGCATGAAGGATGCACAAGGACAACGCTAATGCCGGCGTTCATGCAGCAAATCTACGTACCACTACTCTCCCCGGCGCTGTCGCTGTCGCTAACTGACGAGTAGCCATTTTCAACGCTTAAATCAAGGCAATGCGCTAGCGCTTAGCTGTTGACATAATGAAGGCATACTTTGTGCAACCGAAACTCATATATTATTTAAAAAGAAAAAGGCGTATAGTGGCTGCTAGTTGCTCACTGCTCGCTGCTGGCTAATGCAGTCAAAATCTAAAGGCTAAATTGTTGCCGTGAAAATGTTGAAATATGAAATATGCATAAAATGTGCAAAATGAGTGCATTCTGGTATTGCAGCTGGTGGTTGTTGTGGCAGGTGAAAGTTTTAATAGGTTTAGAAGGTTTAAGGTTTTAAGCCCAAGCGAGCAAGCACTTTGATGGGTTTATATATGGGCTTACAAAATGTTAATGCATAAGTAGGTGCGAGTGCATTTTAAAGTAGGAATTAATGTTTCATTCTGCTTTGAGATTAACTATTTATTAATTATGCAGCTGCATTGCCAAGGCCAACAAGAAATGTGAAGTTGCTTTCTTGTAGGGTTGAAGTATAGTTAACTTATCGTGTACTTTAATTAGAAGAGAAAAGTGAAAGCAGAACTTTCTGTGCATTCTTAATGTCAGCTAAACTATGAGAAGGGGAAAGTAATACCCCTTTAGCAAATTACGGCTAATTCAGGGTACAGAATATGAATTCCCTAGGAAAACTCATTCAACTTCAAGTTGAACTATTACAGAACGCCTTAGCTGGTAGCACGCCAAAGGAATGCGGAATATGAAAACGAGAATTCCGCAGTCCTGGCTAGGTCTGTTCTGAGGAGCTTTCAGTAGTTCTACAGTTCCTGAAAGGAAAAAAGGATCTGAATATTTGGAAAAGAAAATTATTTGTGCCAAATTCACGCAGTATACGATATGTCGCAAAAAGGCAAATAAAAGACAATTAGAGAGTTCCTGAAAAGGCCAAAAGATCCTACGAAATTGCATTGACAAAAAATTGAAAAAAAAACGTATTTTAAGCCACCTTCGATTTGATATTTCTCTGCTTNTGCCAAATTCACGCAGTATACGATATGTCGCAAAAAGGCAAATAAAAGACTATTAGAGAGTTCCTGAAAAGGCCAAAAGATCCTACGAAATTGCGTTGACAAAAAATTAAAAAAAAAAACGTATTTTAAGCCATCTTCGATTTGATATTTCTCTGCTCGCTATATTTGATCTCGGCGCTCTTGGCAAAAAATTGTATGTGAGGTGGGTGGTCTCTCTATGTAGTCTTCTCTTTATGTAGATATTAAACAAGTTTTACTACTATGAATAGCTTTAGCTTAGTTCGGGCCTGAGTTTATCTATTCAGACTTTCATTCACTATTAGTTAGATTTGTTTAAGAACCCACAAGTGTCTCGCGGAAACATTTTTAAGTTCATTTACGTATAAAACACAAAGTATTTATTTTTTCGAAAAACTATTTTACCTAATCTATCACCAAGGTTTTATGCCGGAGCCGTTTTGTGGACTCATTTGGACCTCCTCGAGGCTCATGATCGAAGCGTGGGTAAGCTCAGAACGCTGTAGGTATTGGGTTGTGGTAGGAAGCTTTAGACAGGCCAGCCTTTTAGGTTTTCCTTTTGCTAGGAACGACATAAATGTCTTGAGCCACGTCAACGTGAAAATGTTATTGCTAACGGCCATAATAACCTCCGCTCTCACTTGCACCGTATAGGTTTACCATTTTTACCACGAAAACAAGAGAAGACGTCGGAGCACATTATGTGTGATTATCCAGCATTTAACCAAACTAAAAACTGAAATATATCAATTCTTCCAAAGTCGATGCCATTAAGGTCAGCAATTCGTCTACTTAAGAAACTTTCAGTTTTATTATGAAGGCTGATAACATCATGGGCTTTCCTTTCATACCAACATTGCAATTTTTTATTAGTTTAAATATCAAATAAGTATTTTTTCATCGATATTCTCTGGTCTATGATTGGAATATTTATAGTCTTTGGTGTGGTCAAAAAAATATTTGAAGCTCCAGGCAAAACCTATTTGTAATTCCTATAAATGGAACAAAAGCTGGAAACACTTGCTTCTCTCACTGCAATAGATCAAAGTCGCAAATAATCATTTTGCTTATAATTTACGCTTTAGATTTTTTGTTTTATTTCTGCGTCACAAGTTTCGGAAAATCAGATTTTTGTTGTTTTATTCTTATTTTATTCTATTTTTGATACCAATCCATGTGTGCGTATTTCCACAAAAGTTGGGAAGCTGCATAATACTCAAATGAACATCAAAAACTACCGAGCACTTTTCGTCAAAAACTCCTCCATCCACTTTGCATGCGCTCTTACCACACATCCGTTCCATATATACATAATTTTTTATTTTTTTTTTTGAGTAGCTTAAAACTAAGAACAGCTGACACACTTGACTTTACATGACATGCTCGACACTAATTGAATTTGCAACGTCACTTTATGCACAACATACAGACATATGAAATAATTTGTAATACTGGTTGGTTGAATAAGTAAGTGTATATATTTTGTAAGTCATACTATGCATGTGTGTATGTATGCATGTGCTTTTCTGCATCTTAAAATATTAATCATCAAAGTCGAGCTCTTACGAATTTATGCTTCGCTCGAATTGAAGTGTACACATAGTAAATATGAGAGCCCCCATACTTCTACATATGCATGCATGTATACAGGCTTGTACGTTATAGCTGCCAAGTGCCATACTCCTCAAAAATTGCTTTAACGTAAATCTGTGGAGATNTATACAGGCTTGTACGTTATAGCTGCCAAGTGCCATACTCCTCAAAAATTTCTTTAACGTAAATTTGTGGAGACGTTAGCTTTTTGTTACAGAGTGCTTAGAAAACAAGGACTTAGCACAGTTGTTTTAAAATAATTGAAAATATTAACCAATACTACTTCTAGACTTGTATTCTTTGGAATTCTAAAAAGAATTTAGTACAAAGACTAAGTTTTGGAATAATATTAGTAGGTAAATACTTGTAAAATAATTTTTTTATATGAAATTCTCCCACTGAAGCGATTTTTAACTCTTTCTTAATATGCAGATATCTTTGAGCTTCGGCGAACTCTAATCAAATATTGTACACACTTCACATTTTTTTAGATTACAACTGACTTGTCTTTGTGATTGGAAAGAGCCACAGCTAACTTTACTTTCATGCCAAACCTCTATTGTTTCTTATTCATATTACTTCTTTCTTCATTGTTTATCCCGGGTGTTATGCATTGCATTGCTCTTTGGAAGGTAAATCTAATTCAAGTCGTACGGTGCTCTTCTAATATCGGGTCAACATGACCAAAATTCCTTCACCTTGTTTTGCTATGACAGAATTACGGAGGGACTTTTCTGCTTTCTTCTTACTCAACTTCACGTGTGCTGTGCTGTCGAGCAGCGTAGATAATAATTATGTGTATAATTATCCGTAAAATCCTGCTTCGGACGAACGGACGACGTGAAAACTATACCCTCAAGCTGTTGCCTGTGACTAAGGCAACAACGCCATTGACGTCCTCAGCTCGCGATGTTTACCTATTTCAAATATCTATGGTAATGTCTCTAAAGCGTTGAGGCGATAGAGAGGCAGATGAAATTCTTTCCACTTCAATAGGTAGTATCGGTGTTAAGACAAATCTCGGCAATCTGGCGTTAAGAAATTAAGCCGGTCAAATAAGTTCTTTGACAACACGGTTCCACAGTCTCTCCTTGCGCTAAGGCTGCAACTTCATTATCTCATTGTCAGTGAATCGGGCCATGTGGATCCTCGTGTGCATCCCTCTGGCTGTACGCCATATTATCTCCTAAAGAAAGAGAAGTTTATTAGAGTGATTATCGCACGAAAGATAAGCTATGACCACATTTGACAGGCAAGAGGAGTTGATAGGGGAATATGTCATCCCCAAAGCCTTGGCAGAATTCTTTCTGTCTTCAAGACCTCCGGGAAAAACAAAAACTGATCAGAAAGGAGAAAATTTCTTCGCGAAGTGGTCATAATCTACAGACGGTCGCTAATCTTGAGCCAAACAAACGCATCGTCGATGTGACCACAAATACTTTGACACGGACTGTCATTGTTTGAAGTATATTAACATAGCACGATCTCACAGAAAAATTGGGAACTGGTAAACATAAATTTATAGGGCATATACAGCGACATTCTCAAACTGAACTCGGGATTCCTGATATCGAAGTTTGCTATTGGAAGGGTTTCGCGGTCGTAAGCACATTTGGCCTGGTAAACGACTGAGCCTCCCAGATTAAGGGCATTTCGAATCTCCGAATATCTCAATAGGCCACCGAATGTTCCGAATCTAATCAAGGTGCACATCTACAAACTTCCTGCTATTGATTAATAAAAGCTACATATGAGTTCCGTCACAATGAAATAAAAAATTGTGCTGGACTGCAGCCAATCTCTGCAAGATATTGCTAAGCAGATTAGTCTGAATTTGAGTTCCCGGTCAAAGGGATAAAGTGGTAACTGTACCGCGGACGAACTTACGAGGGGGGGAGGGATGACCAAGCAGATTGCTCCGGGCAAAGAACACACTGGTATGCACTTGAACACTTGCAAGCTGCCTGTAAGAGAATTTTTCTTTACTCGCGTGAGCGAGAGATGAACGCAAACAACCACCTATCGAATTTCTAGGCAAACTTGGCCCTGGTGGGATCCAAAAAGGTCTCAGATCTAAGACTCTCTAAACAGGGAAGATATACACATCTCACACAATTGGTTCGTGCTATAATAGGTAAACAGGCAGAACGACTCCGAGTACTTTACCATAGCTGCCCCAGAAGTGTCTAAATCTATGAGTATGAGGAGACAGTTTTCCATCTTCTCCGTAACTGTCCTGCATTATCGAGGAGCAAATTTCGCTTTCTAGGGTCTCTTTTCATTGGGGACTTTGACATAGTGGGAGATTTAAACCCTAGCTGCCTGACGACCTACTTCAAGGACTCAAACTCGTTCAGCAAGGGGGAGTAAAAACACTTGTTGTTGTTGTGGTATCACAACGAGCCTTCAAATCGTGGCTTATATGTGTCGTGGCTTATCCCCGTCTGCCTACCTACCTATACTTTATCCAGAATAAGAAATATTCTGTCTAGTACGCAACTAAACGCGCTCAGGAAAATATATATTCTTAGGCAGGGACCGTAACAGTTACAACTTTTATTAAAGAAATCGCTCTTTAACAATTATTTTTTTACTTTTATTTAATTACTCCTTAAATAACCGTTGTTTCTGACTTTTATTTTATAAATCCAAAATAACATTTATTTTTGATTTTTATCTAAATAATCTGCAAATAACAGTTATTTATGATTTTTAAATTATATGTCTTAGATAACAGTTATCGAAGACTTTTGTTTATAAGAGCCATAAACAAAAATCAGACACTGACCTTTAAATTTTAAATCATACTTATAAAAGTCATTTGTAAAAGTCGTAGTAGACTTTTGTTTCCCAACACCTTCTTAACTGCGAAACCTGTTAATGTCTTTTATACGAATAATTTAAAGAGAAAAAGTCGGTGACTGATTTATATTGATAACTTTTAAAAGCAAAAGTCACTGACTGATTTTTATTGATGACTTTTAAAAATAAAAGTCCTCATTAACTGTCAGCTAAGACATGTAAAATAAAAATCAAAAAATAATTGTTATTTTGGATTTATAATATAAAAATCAAAAATAATTGTTATTTTTTTTAATTTTGCATAAAAATTGCAAATAAAAATTTATTTTCAAATTTGGTCTCGGCGAAAAAAGAAATCGATTCGTATGTATCACTTAATTGTAGAACATTTCCATCATAGTGAATTTTTCCATGACAGTCTTCATCAATAACTGTTATGTTCGGTCCCTGTTCTTAGGGCAAAAATCTAGCCGTAGCTCGTTTTTGTAACTCTTCTCTACCGATTATTTCTCTACTGGTAGAGAATATAAATATATATAAATATATTTACATATGTATTTTCAAACTAATATGAATGCATTTCATTGCGCACACAACGAGTTTCCGCAACATTTTTGCAAATGCCTTTAAATTAATTTCCTTTGCATTACATTTTCGCAAATGGTTTTCTGCAGCGATACTTGAACAACTTTCGCACAAGCACACTAACTGTGTGTGTGTGTGAGTGTACAAAAAAAAAAAGACACAATACATTGTAGCTATTATGCGCTATGAGGTAATTTCAACCGGATTGGCTTCTTTCAGGACAACAAAGAAAAACGAAACCATAATAAGAAAATGTAAACAAAAAGGTAAAAGAGAAAAAAACTCAACAACTCAATTGGAAAAACTTGCAGGCAAAAAACTTGCTGCAGCCGGGATGCGGTGATTGTGAGCGAGCGTGTTGCGGCGAGGTGGCTTGATTGCTTGACGGCGACATTAAAAATTTAGTTGCAAGTTTTCTTGCATCGTGCGCCTTTTGCGCTTTTTTCACCAAAATCTAAATATTTACTGTAACTATTCTATTTTGTTTTGCCAAAATTTGCTTTATTTCCGCAAAGTTTCATTTTTTTCTACGATCATACCCTATCGCCCTTTCCTCCTAATGGCTATTGCAATTGTTTTGTGTGCAATAAAAATTTATTTTTATTAGAGTTGTTTGGAAAATTTCGAGTGCTTGGCAAGGCAGTAAAGCATAGCGGATGTGCGGGAAATTACCAGCAAAGACAGCAAAAGGGCGGCGAATTTGGTCGCTAATGAGGTTTTCGCAGTTGATTGCACAGCGGTATAGCGTTATGCGTGTGCGTTAAGTGCAGTTAAAAGCACATTATACTATGCTACGAGTGAATGAATGAACAAATGAATGAATGAATGAAAGTTATTGCCTCAGTAAAATAATAAGCATACTTGGCGGCGTTAAACCATTGCTCGCTGTCTGCGCGCGTGTGTGTGGCTCAAGCGCGCATTTACTTACTGGGCTGGTGTCTTTATGTCGCTACGTGTACATCTACATACATATTGCTGATGCATTTTTAATGTCCACCAAATCCATGGTCGACTGTAAGCGCATTAATTGCTGCTTGATGTCCCTCCAAGGCGTAGGCGGTGTAAGGCGAAGCATGTTAAAACTCATTTATGTATGTGTCTTTGCGCATTGAATACAGCCATTAGGCCACTGCGTCTCGGCGCTTTGTTGCAATTTAAATTAATTAACTTGCGCGCTAATCTGCGTAAAAGACTCGTAAATTGAAATTTGGTTTGCATAGATAGACAACTCGAATGCTCGTTGCGTGCATAGAGTAAATGCCTTTGTTGTGAGAGTAAATTAATTTCGTGGGCAAACGCTTTATGGAAGTGCTTTTGACAGCTTTGCTTCAACATTGCTAAGTAGCCACTTTCTTTTATTCTTTGCTGTGACAGTTTCCTTACAATTGATAATCAGAGCTTTTAAAATGCAATTTAATCAGCGAGGTTACAAAATATTTATACTTTAAAAATATTATATAAATTATAAAAAGTTATGTTAAACCTGTGTCAAGAGGTTATATTTTGTAGAAAATAGTTACTAAACGCTGATAACACCGTGCGACACAAACAAAAAAATTTCAAAACACACGAAAGAATCGATATATCGAGCCCTAAGCGCCAAAATAACGTAAGCGAAATTTTTTTCAAAATTTTCTTTTTGATGCAGAAATATTCCTAGAACATCTAGGTACATTTCTGCATCAAAAAGAAAATTTTCAAAAAAATGTCGCTTACGTTATTTTGGCGGTTAGGTCTCGATATAGTCACGAAACTGTGGGCCAAATATATGTAGTAAAACTGCGTTTTTAGTTTTTCACTCTGACGTCAGGTTTTTTTTTAAAGGACTTTGAAACTTTGAAGGTATGATCGATTCAAAAAAAAAAAATTTTTAAAAATCAGTGCCATGTAGAATAACAATATGAAAACTAAAGGAGAGAGAAAATTTCGTAGAATTTGGAAACAATAAAGTTGTTTGGTGTACAAGGATAAATAGGTATTGAAAATGCGCTTTTAATAAATTTTACCTTTTTAAGTTAATAATGTTTGCAGAACGAAATTCGGTGATGAGGTCATGCGTATATACATAAGTCCTCAAACAATAATTTTTCCAAAAAAAAAGGTTGACAATTTTCAAGGATATTTACGGACAAAATTTATAAAGGACATTTTCCATGCCCATTCGTCCTTATGTACCAAAAGATGTATTCTGTTATAATTCTGCAGCATTTTTTCTTTTATATGATGCCCATATTGTTATCCTACATTGCACTGCATTTTTTAAATAATTTTTGGAATTAATCATATTTTTTAAATTTCAAAGTTGTTTTAAAAAAAATCCTGACGTCAGAGAGAAAAACTAAGTACGCAGTTTTACTATAATCTAACCACAGTTTCGGAAATATATTAATTTTTTGTATGCAAAATTTACTGTCCCACGGTGTAATTTACACAATGCGAATTCAAACAGAAATTTCTATTGAAATATTTAATCTAATTCAGCTAATTATAGCATAGTTTCAAGCACATACGATTAACCCTTGCGGGGCACGCAGTTCTGTGTGGAACTGTTGAACATGAAGAGTGTTTTTTAAAAGAAAATGGCTATCCGATCGAACTGATATTTCATGATTGCTTAACCTACAGTTGAATTCTAGAAATCGCCACGCTAAAGTAGTGCCGCTAAAAATTTCTAAATGAGTAAGGTCTGTGCCTAAAAATATACATTGTCCCCCGCTGCCTTCGGGACATTAATAATAATAATAGATTGGCGCTTACACATATGTTAGTGTTTGGCCGAGCTTCTCCTCCGATTTGTGGCGTGCGCCTTGATGTTGTCACACAAAGCGGAGGGACCTACAGTTTTACGCCGACTCCGAACGGCGATTGTATTTTTATGAGAAGCTGTTTTTCATGGCAGAAATACACTCGGAGGTTTGCCATTGCCTGCCGAGGGACGACCGCTGTTAAGAAAAAACCTTTTTTCTATATTTTTTGCGATATTGCTTTGACCAGGGTTTGAACCCAGGTGCTGTGGAGTGGAAGCGCGCACTGCTTACCACTACGCCACAGCGGCCTTCGGGACATTGGTCACAGATAAAATTTGTACATTGCCACACCAACAACCGCCACGCTATTTACCCCCAGCGGGAGCAGCAATAGTCTTACGAGCAGGACCATCGATTTGGGTCTCTTGAGAGAGGCAACCCCACACAAGAGAATTCCCCTGCCTTAATTTCTCCGCCAGATTTCGCCTAATTCTAATGCGAGCTGTTTTTCGACGCACAACCTTTGCAAGCCAATGTGCAGTTTTCTTCAGAATGTATGCCTGTCGCAAGTTTGAGTGAATTTCTACTATTTTCAGCTGGAGTATTACAATCCATACGGAGTTTCTTCACCATAATGATTGCTGTTTTGTCCATACCTGTCTCAGAGTTGGTGAGTATCTCCGAGGGTATTTTCCCGTCTATCTCCTCTATTTTTCCGATACACTCTGATTTCATTCGGCATACTTACACCTGGGATTTTAATCGCCTTTTACGACACGAATACCCTTAATGCAAGTATATGCTCAACCCTTAAACTCCAATCTACTAGATTTGATTGAAAAATGAGTTTCAACATTATTGGACGAGGTCAGAGGGTAACAGACGGCGCCAAAATTTTCGCTTCAAACTCCTTCCTAATATCATAGAAAAACATTCTTTTAATTTGGTTGGTACGCCACCGCATTTTTTCTCGCATTCATCTCCACTTCTCAACAATTTTTATCACTCATATGTACATTAGACTGCATCACTCCCCATACAAAAAAAAATCGGTACTATTTTTCCATTGGTATTATAAAATCCATTATATTTTAAGACGTCCACCAAAATATTTCGAAAAAATATTAATATTTAAGTGAGCTGACCAATTTCAAAATACCTCCAAAAATGGAGTTTTTTATGAATAAAAATAGTTTCTTAAAATTTTTTTTTGAAAAAATCCCCTCAAAAGACAAAACGGTTTAAGCTTAAAAAATTTGCATAAAAATATTTTTAAAAAATTAAAAAAAAATTTGAACGGAATCGTAATGATGAGATTTTTGATGCAGTTTTTTAAACTTTTTTCAAAGATTGGTATAAGAAAAACTTGAATAACTGAGCCTAAACTCTTCTGATTTAGACTTAAGAGGTGTCTGTGGAAAGGTATTTTCTCACCCTTTTTATTTCTTTGCTAATAAACTCATTCAAAGGATGTGTTGGTATTTGAAAAAAAAAAAAAATGGGACACGAATGAATTTTTTTTCTGACAGAAATAAAAACAGTGTGAAAATACCTATCGACTGAGATCCCATAAGTCTAAATCAGAATAGTTTTGGCCCAGTTATTCAAGGTTTTCGTAAATCAATCTTTGAAAAAAGTAAAAAAAAAATCTCATTCTTACGATTCCGTTGAAAATATTTTTAAGATTTTTTAAGCTTAATCTGTTTTGTCATCTGAGGGGGCTTTTTTCAAAAAGTTCTTTACGAATCTATTTTTATTCATAAAAAACTCCATTTTTGGAGGTATTTTCAAATCGGTCCAGCTCACTTAAATCTTAATATTTTGGTGAACGTCTTAAAATACAATAGCTTTTGTAATCCCGGCGGAAAAACCGCAACTTTTATTGGTGATGCAGTCTAATGTACATACATACATACTCTTCGCAAGCTCTTTACGCGTCCATATTCCACTTGAGTTTGCACTCAGCCATTTGACTTTGACTTGACTTTTAACTTTGGCTTTGACTTTTTCGGTCATTTCGCTATTTTGCATTTCAAATTTAGTCATTTGTTGTTGTTGTTGCCGTAGCAACATTTTCGTCATGTAGTGAATGGGTTGCTTAATGTCGCCAGTTGTTAGCGCACTTGGTCGTTCGCAGTTCCTCTGATGCTGTTATACGTCATTGCGAATCGACTGACAAAGTCCTCTCAAAGCAATGTCAGCTCAAAATGTCAACATGCACTTTTTGAGTTTGAAAAGAAGAAAAGTGATTTGTTTGCTGGCGCATACTGTGTGAGTTGTTCGCGTTTTTTGCGCTTAATTTGCACACTTTTGAATGAGGAGTATCAGAGTTTGCTTGTTTGTATGTACATAGCGCCCGCATGTCTTATTGCTGCATCTTTCAGCTTTGTTTAACCACATGCCACTTGTCAGTCCAAATGACGGGTTCAGCATTCAGGCGGGCATTTTCATTGGGATAGACAGTAAAAGGGTTAGAGTGCCTTGTAGGCGTTTTGCTGTATTTTCAGTTGGAAATTTTTAACTTGGTTAGCTAGAATTTATTTTATGAATATTTAAATTTGTAAATGAAAATATATCTAAATACCTCCAAGTAAATTTTTAACATTTTATCTGAAAACAGATTGTTTTGGGAGAGAATTCGAGTAATTAATATTAATTTTATAAATAAATTAGCCTAATTGAAAGACCGCGATGTAAAATATTAGAAAGAACAGAAACCATTTCAAAGCCGCCGTAAAAATGAGTTTGAAACTATTTTTCTGATGGAAAGATTTGCAAAGGTACTTTTGGACAAGCTTAAAAGGGATCAGTCCAGCGCTTTCGTCCTGAAATCAAACTGAAGAAAAACAAATGAAATGTAACGAACTGAAAAGAAATGAAAATGAACTGCANTTGGACAAGCTTAAAAGGGATCAGTCCAGCGCTTTCGTCCTGAAATCAAAGGGAAGAAAAACAAATGAAATGTAACGAACTGAAAAGAAATGAAAATGAACTGCATTATAATGGAATGGAATGAAGTGACGTGAAGTGACTGAAGTGACTGTCCTGCAAAGTACGAAGTACAACGGCTCAAAAAGAAGTACCGTACTCCCGAAAGAAGTACGGTTGGTCACATTATGTATACTACCTCAGAGTAGGGGATGATTGGCATAGCTAGCTAGAGAATTAATTTACGCCACGTTTCCAGTGGCAGAAACTCTCAGTTTACGCATTATTGCATACACGCTGCTCACAGCTCTAGCGGATTAATTCATCTTTCATATTGCATTGTCATCGATTTCTGAGCTAAGTTTTAAGCTTCAAATCTCTAGCTTATTGGAAATTTGGTTAAAAATTGATTGCAAGACTTAACCCAAACAAACATACAACATACATACAAAATACATATAAAGGATTCTCGCGCAAATTGTGCAACTATTTTTTATTTTTTTTATTCAAATGTCAATGTGGAGACCCTACCTTGAATAACTGCACACCAATAAATAAATTTAATTTCACTAATTTCCATACAATTTATTACAACTCAATTAAGCAGCCTCACCCTGATTTGGAAACCAATAATTTAATTGCTTGCACTTTGATGTGCAATTTTGTAATTGTTTTTGACCAACCAAAGTCGCCTTAAGTAATAATTTGGCTTAAGCTTCTAAGTAGCCTTGACTCATAGCTGGCAGGGTGGATAATACGAAATGTGTATTTGTAAATGTGTATATACTCTTATTAAACAATGAAATTAACAGAAATTCAAATATAATATAAATGAATAAAATTAGTAAATAACTATAATGGGCTATAGTCTGGTTTTCCTACAAATCAAAAATAGTTTTTGTTTTTATTATTGACATATAAAAGGATAGGTTCAAATATTATACTACATAACAACAAAATTTCAGACAAAATTTATATGCATACAAACATACATATACCTAAAAATATTTTGACAACTATCGATCGTTCTACAACTTCATTTCTTTAGAGAACTCTGTTTTGATTTTTATGCCACCTTAAAGAAAGCAAAGTTTAAGTGTAAATGTGGAACTACCGCAAGCGTAAACTACTACTAATCTTTTGACAAATTTGCTTGTAGAAACTTCTCTGATTTGCATTTAATGTCTTCAAGCTCTTCCTGCATAATGCATCCAGAATTCCCAGTTGAAGTGGACAGCAAGGTATTACCCGCTGTGCGAAAATATTATGCAACTAGGCGACTCGACTGCACTACGTGCTAATATTGTTCAGTAAACATATTTACCAATCCCATTTTGCTTACTTGCTCATGAAGAACGCCATACATTCTGTATGTACTAAATAAAGGATAGCTGTTGGTGAAGTACTCGAAGTACATATATATAGTATATGAACGTATTTATGTAAGTATTTCGCTTGCGCATTTATTCCTCAAATCCCTGTAAATCTCGTCGGCAATTCCCAGTTCGAGAACTAAATGGCCAAAAAAGAGACTAGGTAATGGTGGCTAATACCAACAGCAGCTACGCTTGCAATGGAAGTGAAATAATCAATTTGTAGAACGACGCCACTTGCAGGCCGAATGCGATACTAAGCAAGAGTCTGTATATGTTTACATACTATGTAAAATCTTCTGCGGTGTATGTAAATGCATAGAATTTATTTTTATGATACATTAGGGTATGCAAATAGTTCGGTGAAAGAAAAAAAAAGTAAGTTTATAAAATGTATATATATATATATATATCTCTTTTAGTTTAAAAAAATTCTGTTAGACAAAAACAAATGAAAACAATTCATACATATCTACTATATAAAAATACTTATCATATACTAGTAGTCTACGATCTTCTTCATAGAAAACAGTTATGAAGATTTTTCAAAGGAAAAAAGTCATTCTAGAACAAAATTTCTTTAAAATATTTTTCTTAAGTCACTGAAGTTCAATATTCTATTAGTTTCCTAGATCAAAAGTTATACTTGGTGTAGAATTTGGTTTTTTAAACAAAAAAAAAAAAACACGTTGTTTTAGTCCAGCTACCAATTTTTTGAATTTCCAGCACAGAAAGCTGATAAAAAATTTAATTTGCAAATTTTAGTTTTTTTTTATTCGAAAATAACAGTAAACGTTAGTATTTGGGCATTATTTAGCCAGCAAAGTTAAGATTGCATTTGAAAACTTTTGCCAAATCTGAAAAGTTCTAAAAAAAAAACAAAAATTATGAAAAAATGTCTGAAAAGTCCTAAAAAATTGTTAAGTTTTCGGAAGGTCCCAAAAAAGTTATATTTAAAAAATTTACTGTAGGTCCGGAAAATTTCTCGGAAGTACCGAACAAGTTCTACATAAATCTTAGGAGGTTCGCAAAAACGCCAGAGAAATACAGAAAATCCCGAAAATTTTCGAAAGATACGTGAAAAGTTCGCATATGAGAGATCTCAAAAGTCACGAAAAATCCCAAAAATCACGACAGGTCCCGAAGCACTTGCGAAAAGATCCGGAAATATTCAAAGAAGAAATAACAAATTAATATTGGAAAACTCTTAAAGGTCTCAGTAAATGCTAAATAATCTCAAAAAGCCTTAAGAAAACCGAAAGCTTAGAACAGAACACGAAAACCGAGAAAAATCCATAAAGGTTCCGGTACTTAATAAATCCTGAAAGATTTCAAAAAATTGTCGATAAATCCAAAATAGGTCTGAAAAAACTCGTTAAAAATTTTGAAACAATCCGAACAGAACATGAAAAGCCACGAAAATATTTCCTTCAACGTCGAAGAAAGTCATATACAATTTGGAACTTTCTCTACTAAGAAATTAAAAGGCAATGGGAAAGGACGCAAACAATCATCAAAGAAAAAACAGATATTTTAAAAAGTCACTAATAAAATACGTATCTTTCGAAAAATTCTCACAGCTCCTAAAAATGGCAAAAAAAAAGAATAAAAAAATACAATAAACAACCTTCGATAGATCTGAAAAAAACCTCGAGAAATCCAGGAAAGATCTTAAAAAATCGCGAAAATTTCCGAAAAAAATGCAAAAAATCCCAAAAAGCTTAAAAAACCCCAAGTTTTCTAAGTATCTACAAATAATATAAAACTATTCTAAAAAAATGCGTTTCCAAAGAAGAAGTTAAAAGCCACAAAAAATCCCAAAAGCGCTAAAAAAAAACTGATGTAAGATGCTGAAAAATCGGAAAACACACGAATAAAACACGAAATTTTACAAAAACAATTACAGAAAATGTTTCAAAAAAGTGCCGAAAGAATGCCGAAAATCTCCTCAATGAATACAAAAATCGTGTGTGTAAATATCACAGTTTTTGAAAAAACCCGAATCTCCCGAAAAAGGGCAAAACTCCCAAAGAAACATCAAAAACCTCGGAACGTCGCTCTAAAAACGAAAACTTAGCGATAATTTTATTAAAATCGCTAAAAAAAATCAGAGTTGTTACTGAGCACCCCTAATAATACATACAACCGTCATTCACAAATTTCACGCTGCGTGTTTATTCGGAAAATCTAATTCTCTTTGGCAGCAATGCGGCAAAATTGCCAAAAACATTCAAAACTCCAGCTGTAAAACATTGACAAAGGCAAAAACAACAACACAGCGAAGTGTACATATGTAGCAGGCAAACAGACAGCTTGAATGTACTCGTATACAACTTCAATATCAACTCTAATTGCTTGAATGTTTGAAAATGGTACAACCATTTTACACGGGCCAATGTTTGTAACTTCGGTAAAGCTTTATTCTGCACATTGTACCAGTTGTTGTTATTTTTGTGCTGATGGTCGTGACTGCGGCTTGAGGTTGCCTTAACCCAGTATGCATACTAGTCGTTTAATGACACTGAAGTATAACCACAAAAACAATTGAAAGCTGCAGTGACAAAATCTCTGTTGCTCCCGCTGGAAAATGGAACTGCTCCCACTACTATTGCTTGCCATTAGCTCAACTTGTTGGTTGTTTGTATGTATGTTGCTGACTGACGCCAACGCCAAATGGCACTTGCAACTTAAAGTTTACTAAAAATCGTTCTCTGCTTCAATTGGATTAATATGTTGTGTGGTAATTACTGGCATACAGCCACACAGCCACACAGCCACACAGCGGTACTGCCAGCAAGAAGAGGTACGAGTAGGAGATGAGGTCATCACATGACGTTTTGACAAGCGCCATGGCAGTGCTAGTGGTGGTGGTTTTGGTGTAAGAATCAGTAAAGCAAAGCAAAGCAAAGCAGTATTGCTTACTGCTACATCTACTGAAAGTAGCAAAATATTAAAACCCAAAGGATGCAATTTACGGGAGTCGTCACAGCTTGAGCAGGAGGAATCAGCTTGGCGCGGCAGAGTGAAGGAGTGCTCGTAGTGTAGATGCTGCAACTCTGTCACTGTTCACTGCCAGTTTAGTACTGGATTCAGCGTTGTTGACAGCAAATAAACAATGTCGTGAAGCGACTATAAGGAAAGGAAGCGCATTGCATTTAAGTTCGTTAATTTTTTGTAGTGGGAGTTAAAATGGCGGAAGAGTGATATTCTTAATGTGTTTATTTTAATTAATGTTTCACTTATTTGTCAGTGTATTTGTCATGGCTTCATAGTTTAGCTTATTGTGAGGACGAAATCTTGAAGTTGCATAAGTCGGAGAAGTGGGTGTTAATAAACAGATAATGTTTTTGGTAGCTCTCAATATTAAAGTTTTCCGGAAACTATTAGCCAAAAAAATTATAGTTTAAAAAACTAAAACCTCCCTCTTATAATTGCCGTTCGTACTGTCATCAGGTATGTAACTTGAGAATAGAAATCGCTGCATCTTTTAGGCGCATCAATATTACATAGTTACATCCCGAGTTAATAAGAGGAAGGTAAAAATTGATTGAAATCACTTTTTTCTAATATTATTACAATCTATTGTGTTTAAAAGGTTTTCTATTTTCCTAAAGCGAACTCTACTACACTTCGCGAGAGAAGGCTTTGACAGAGGCGAACCCCTATCATCAATTGACAGAGAGAGAGCTAGGCTTCCAGATTCCATTAGATTTGCTCCTCAGAGATGAAAGGCCCCAAACAGTTGACTTTGAGAGGAAACTAAAAGTAGAGCTTTGCAGCAAGGCGCAAGTTGCAGCACCTCTCTTATGGAGAGGCATATAAAAGCTAGCTTGCTGCAATAGTATACAGACGGCTCTAAAACTCTCTACGGCATTAGGGCAGGCATATGTGGACCAGGGCTAAACCTCTCGGTGCCCATGGCAGTATCTTTCAGGCAGAGGTATGTATATGCCATTAGTCTATGTGCAGAGATTAATCTACGTAGAAATTACTGTAATAAGTAAATTTGAAAGTGAGGTCAAGTCATCCTTGGTTCTTGAGTGCATTGATAGTCTTAACGTCATGGCGGAGCACAATCTTGTCCAACTAATTTGGGTACCTGGGCACATAGGAATTGATGGTAACGAGGAAGTTGACCGACAGGCTAGCCAAACCAAAACGGCATCCGCCTCGTCGTCTATAGGGCCTTAGCCATTCTTTGTGATTGGACCTAGCACAATGAAGAAGAGTTTGAACCTAGCACAATCAAGAGCTCAGAAAGCACAGAAACAGACTCAGATATCAACACTGGAGTAACACTGCAGCTCTACGCCAGGCCAAATGCTTACTGGGAGCCAACAACCTCACAAGATACAGGACTTATGATTGATTCCCAAAGAGGGGTTAAGGTTAATAACAGGATAATAAAAGGTTACCAAGGCATAAGTTAGGGATCTGGTGGAATGACCTATGTCGTTTCTGCGATTTGACTGAGCAGACTCCTTTACATCTGCTTCGCGAGTGCGAGGCAATTGCGAGAAGACGGGAGAGGTACCTAGGCCAACTGTGGTCAAGAGTAGAATTTATACAATTCAAACCCATGGTAATCTCCTCAAATTGTTGGGGTCTTTAGGATTCGATAAGATACTATGAATGGGGTTGAGGGCACAATAGATATCGTGATTGCGGTGCATACATACATATTTATCAATCTATATTGTTACTCTTTAAGTGGTGCAGTTTCCCATTGGGGAAGGAGTTCAAACCAAATTACACTTTTTAAACGCAGAAGCAAAGTAACAAGCCAAATGACTTCCCCGTGATTTCATACAGAATTTTGATTGTTTCCGGCTTCCGGGTGACGATTTTTATCTCGAAAACCATAGATAAAATATCGAAGATGCGTATAAAACCAAACAAAGTTAGAGTTTCATGCGACAGGCAATATGTAGCTGTTGTATGCGTAGCAGTTCGTTTGTAGCAACTAGGAGGAATTACACGGAATTATACATAAAGGAGTGCATACAAAAGCGATTTTTACTATTTAAAAGGCAGAATAAAATCTCCACAGCAAGATTTGGTTTCATGCATTTACAGCAAATCAGCAATTGAATGATATTAAAATAATAGCATACCATTTGTACCCAGACATGCGAACCCACCGAACCCACCGAGCCTCCCCGAGCTCAGGCTCATTGTACGGTATTGGGCTCTGGTAAAAAGGATTATGGGGGGCACAGAACAGGTTAATAAATAACTGGATTTTTTCCAAAAAAATTCTAATTTCCAACAAAAAAATTCTTAATAAAAGGACCACCAGTAAGCATATTATTTGTAATAAATGTAAACGTGAATTGGATGTCTTTTAATAAAATGTGTTTTTCTTTTTAATTTATCAAGTAATTTAAACCTGAAAAGGGCGGCATTTTTTACAGGGCTCAGGGCGGCATTTTAAGTAAATCCCGCCCTGCCCATTTGCCACGCATGGAGTGCATGTTATCTAGTGGTAACAGAAAAAATTTGAACTTTGGTTAAATTGTTATGTAGTAGACTCCGTTACTTCAGACACCTACCGTAAAATTTGGTTTTCAATTTTCACACCTTGACCCCTTTTAAACGGTTTTTCTTGAAAGTTTATTCAAAATGACAGCACTAAAATCTTACTATGTATTTTTGTTTCACGCACCATGCATTAATAAGTCGTTTCTCTTCAAACAATATACATACATAATTTCTTTCCAAACTAAGTTTAAAATTGTACGAGCAACTACTCTGTAATTTTCAATTCCCCAACGGCGCATTGTAGCAATTGCTTTGGTTGGGCATTCCCAACACAGTTTCCCAACTAAATATAGGTATTTGAATTTGCATACACACATGCATACATATCTACAAATATAGTTACACGCACTTCTCCACTTTAACAAACACGACCAGCTTTACAAATTGAATTGTACAGTAGGGAAAAATAAATATATACATATAAACAATTGCATTGTTGTGCTACTAACGAGACTAAATAAAAATAAAAACAATAGAGTAGAGAGTAGAGGAAAAACAACATAGGCAAATAACTTCCTCGATTTTAATTTAGAATATCATTGTTTTGCTTTTTGTTTTCCTGTTTTGTTTGGTTTTCTTACATTGATTGTGTTTAGAGTTGAGATGATATGATCATACGAATTGTGGCAGGCGTTCTTAACAAAGTAAATATTTTTTTTTTTTTTTAAATATTCATGCTGCAATTATTATAACAGTGTGTTATTTGTTGGTATAAAAACTTTTGTGGGCAAACATTGAAAGTGCTTGCAACTTAATAGAACTCATACGCAGTGGTGTACCCAGATGGGTTGTGTATCAATATTAAATGTGTTTTTACTTCCTAAAGTAAAGTGCTAACGGTTGTGAACTTACTTTTTTCAGAAATGTGTTGAAAGCATTATTAAAGCCAAACTCAACGACTTTGCTTGAATATGCCCGAGACGGCTTCTTGTATGGGCAAGTCTGCCTTATTTTGTCTAGACAAAATAAAAAAAAAATTGTGTTGTTTTTGCTCATTGCTGGAGCACCGTACGGCCGCCCACATTATCGGAAGGTCTCAGATTTAGGTCCGCAATTTATAGTGATTCTTCTCGTATTCTGTAAAGCGACAAGCGTCTGTTAACATATCGTTGCATCAGTAAAAGCCACATAATTTTTTTTGTAATTTTGCACAAAATGGTAGACGTAAAAATAAAATTATCGACAAATAAATTAATATATGTTGATAGATGTGTCGACAGGAAAATAAATATATGATATAGGATCTCTGAAAATATAGGAAAATATATGATGATCAAGCAAGAAGGACTAAATAATAAATGAAAAATTATTCATTATTCGGAAGCAATGAATCAAGAATAAAAACTTATTCTTCAATCGGAATTTTCTTATAATGAATACAAATATATTCTTCATTCGAAATTGCTTGAATATTGAATAATATTTGTTTTTTTATTTGAATAAAAATTTATTCAAAAACGTCCATCCCTAATATATATGCCTTTCACCTAATTTTTAACAATTCGTAGGATCGTTTATGAAACTTGAATGCATTCCTTGGACACAGTCTGCAAGACTTTTTCAACGATACCTCAAACATGTCGATTAAATGACGAGTAAATGTCTGATGGCGTTCCATACCAAAGCGGACGGGGTTCACACTTCATGTGTTTGATTTGTTTAAAATTTTTAGGATTGATGCATAAACATAAATAATACATAAGTATGAAATTCGATTGATTAATACTTTTTTAAATACTTTACAGCGCAAAAACAAAAACAAATCGATTTAATAGTTTTCCAAATATCTCGAGAACTGGATAAGGAACAAATTTGAAAAAATCACACATACTCACACCAATATTCTCTATGAAAATAAATATTAAAAAAAAAATTTTTCCTGAAAAATTTTTCAAATGCAAATTTTTCAAATAAAAAAATAAAAATTGTTTTTGAAAATATGCCACCTCAAAAAAAGTGGAAAAAAGTCCAAACGGTAGCTCTGAGTATTTCGCAATATTTAAAGTAGTATTACGGGGGGCAGTCTACAATAATTTGAGTTATGATTTTTTTTACACCGAAGTTGATTTTACATTACAAATTTGTAAATTTTTTTTTATTTCTTTTTTTTTTAAGTCTTCGAGTAGCTCATGAAATTTTAGTACAATAAAGTGCAAGTTTTAAGTTACTGAAAAATTGCGTTGATTTTTAATAATTTTTATGCTGACTTCTTTTTGCACTTTTTCTTTGTGAAAGAAAATGCGCAAAACCGTTTTTAAAGAAAATTAAAAAAAAATTAACGCCAGTTTTGTAATAAAATTTAATGCGCTACAAGACTGCATACTCGAAAAAATCCAAAAAAAAAATTAAAAAATTTATAATGTAATCATTTTTCTCATGTTCGGTGTAAAATAAAGAAAATCATCAAATTTTGTATGATTTATTAGTGGTTCAATTTCTCTGATGAATAGCAAAATTTAGAGATCTTGGTTTGTAATAGTTAAAAATTAGATACAAATTTTCAATGGAAATTTCATGAAAATACATCGGAATATGTTTTTTTTTATGTATGTTACCGACTGACTTTGGTATACGTTAACCATTTTCTATAATTCTTATTTTTTTATCGGAAAGGTGGTGCCTCAATCGTAGTCCCATACTAATTTCAATACATCCACGCCTGAAAAAAATTTACGGATATTTTGCTCTTCTTACATTTTTATAAAATTAATAATAAAAGGTATTATCTTTTTAATAGTAACCTGAAAATGCTAATTGGTCTACTGGTCATTCACTTCATACATTTTTCCTAAAGGTTCAAGAAAATTGCATTAAAAATACTATTATTTTGGAGAAACTGCTGTAGCCGCTTAGTTGATTACATACTACATATTAAACTCTTTTGATAAGAGAAAAGCAAAAAAAGAAATATTTGGAAAGCGATCGAAAAAATAAGATACTTAGTAGTTTTGTTTACATATCTGTACATAAAATGCCTTCCACTTTTTCTACTTCCCAGAAAATATATTGCGGCATATTCTGAATTTCGTACGAACCGAAAATGTGAAATTTTTGTATAGAAAATGATAGGAAAATCCCATGATTTTCGATTCGTACGAAAACAAGAATACGCTCCATTATAAAAATCCTTGATGTTAAAAATTTATTCGCTTAAGTAAATATACATACATACATAAACACAAAATTAAAAATATGTACATATGTATACAGACAATAAAAGTTGGCTCTTTATTTCCGGGCTGGGACGTGTCCAGTCGTGCCGGGCCGGGCCGGGCCCCACTAAAATTCTCAACGTGCGGGCTCGTGCGTGTTTTTGAAAGTTGATTTTGCACTCGCGACGGGCCGTACCCATCTCTACTACCTACCAACGAGTATCTACCTATAGAACTCGTGTTACTCATACGTCATGTCACACCACACCCCAGTCAGACACTCAGACCTTGTTACATACGTATTCATAATTTATTTGTTGCAACGCTTTCTGATTTATCGTTCTTACCATCCGATCAGACATTTTTATTTGCATACCTCTTTTACTTATTATTGTCTACATACATATGAGCCCTTGCCCAAAGCTTCGACACGCATTTGTTTCATTCATTTCAAGTTTACATTGTTGCCACACCCACTGAATTGGCAAACGTACAAAGATGAACATACACACATATATTTATAAATATATCGTTGTTGTGTGCTATTTAATGCGAAACAAAAGTAAATATTGTAGTAATGAACAATAAGGGCAGTGGGGTAAGGAAAGACTGTAAACAATAGCAGTCACAGCGAGCTTCATGTTCATAAGCATATGCCGTTAAAACATACAAACATACGAGTATTACAGACGGCGCACAATGGCACTAGAGCGGTAAAAGGTAGTAAAAACAGATTATCGAATTCTGAAAAACTAATTACGCAGATTCATAGCAAAATGTCCAACTAACCCAAACCAAAACGAATTTTTGATTAGATTGCAAATTTGCTGTCATGGGACGAGCTTGAACTGGATACAATGCAAAAAATACATTTGTAAGAAAAAATTTAAATTTGGTCTCAAGTAATTTAACCTAATTTTTCCACTTGCGCGGATGAGACTGATGAGAGGGTTTTTGCTCAAATGTTTTTTTAAATAAAATTTTTAAAATTTTATTTTTGTAAATTTTAAAAATTTTTTATATAATTTTTTTTAAAATTTTTAAAATTTTTAAAAACAAATTTCTTAAGTTTTTAAATTTTTTTTTAATTTAAATTGCTTTAAATTTGTATATATTTATCTAGTGAAATTTATAAAATAAATAAGTCTGTCAATTTTATACAAAATTCTTAAATTTAGTACGTGGAGCCAAAAATGTTTTGCAGAAGGTGGGCGTCATGGTAAGTAGCTTCCCATCATCTTCCAAATTGGAAAATTTTGGCGTAAACGGGCAGGAATTTCATAAAAAAATACTTTTTTTAATTTGCGCCTATTTTTCTAGTGGACGATAATGTAAACCAATTTTGACGTACTTTCAGATTTATGCTTTTCTGGTTAAAATGAGCACATACTCTGAATTTCAACAAATTGGGATAAAATTTACTATTTCCGCCCATATGAGCTAGGGGCGTGGCAGCGCGTCGAATGTTATCATCATTTCAACATTTCTTCATTTATAATTGCCGAATAGCGCACATACCTAAATACCTACGAAATTTCAGCGAATTTGTAGTACGGTAACTAATTTTGACCACAGCTTATATGGCGACGTCCCACAGTGCGGCGGCAACATTGCTTCCAAGCACTCATTGGGGCGATATATTTCCAATTCGTCTGTGTGTTGATATTTTTGCAAATATGTTACTTCGACTATCTGTCAGCTCGAGTATTGCAGCGCTTCACACTTGCCTGCTATTGTATTGCCCTCCTTCCTTTTGCTTGATCTGCCACGCTGACTGCTGTTATTGCATTCTTCATTTGCTCCATTGGGGCTTTTGCAAAGCTCATCTCTCAATGTTCGTATGTCTTGTTTGTCTTAACTGTTGTTGTTGTTATTGTGGATTGTTTGTTTGCTGCTACAAGTATTGTATGTCATATCATTTGTAATAAATAAAAATTAACATGTGTTACCGACAATGTCTGCATGCTCCTACGTACATGCAAATGCATAAATACATAAATAAGCATATGTATGATATATAGTATGTGTGTGTGTGTGTGTGTGTGTGTGAGGATTTGCATAGTAATATCCTGTCGAGTTTTAAAGTTACAATCGGATAGTTAGTGCCTACCTCTGTTTGTAGTCTTTTTGATATGCCCATTTGCTGCCGTCTCAAGNTTTTTTATTAAAGTATTTCTATAAACAAACATATGCACCGAATCCAAATATTTATAAGGCGCCTTTTAAATAATATTTCGCGTTACAATTAAGCAATAATTAGTTTCCTACGTTTTTTGGTATGTGGCTAATGGCCAGATGCGCCGGCGCAATTTGAGATGCCGGCGTAGCCGCCGCCGCCGATTATTTCTAAGATTCGCGACGCCGCCGCCGCAATATCTATCGGCGTAAACCTCTAATACATACATACAGTCACACGCTGCTACTCAGTTTAAAGACTTTCCTGCCATGTTCCGTAGGACTATTGTGTATGCCCTTGCAATGCTAGTAATTCAAATAGTTCCAAGTAAATGTGGTATCTTAGTGGGAGAACGGCATATTTATTTCAACTTGAGTTCTGCTGTTTATCGGCATTTAAATAAAACATACTTCATGGTGTTCACTTAAACATATCGGTGAAGGCTAGATTTTTGCTGCACAAAACTGAAACCACTACAGCTTTGATGGTTAAAGGTAGAGGCCAGCCATCAACAACGCCTACTTCGCTGCTGCTCTTATATGTAGGTTCAATAAACTTAGAAAATTCTCGTAGTTGTATTATAATGCTGACATGCGTAACTGCTCATTGGCATTGACAAATTCGTCTCGCTACGACATTCTACAAGCGTAGGTGGTACGACTAATGGCTACCGTCATTTGTGGCATATACACCGGTGATGTATGTTTTTTGTGTTTTGAATATTAAATGCAGGCATGTTATATGCAAATAAGTATGTATTTTAAGTGCAAGTAGATAGCTTACCCTGGCGATAAACAAGTTTATTATATGAAAATACTGTAAGTTGAGCGCCAAATTGAAAGTTCAATGACTCCAGCTTGCGTTGATAATGAAAACCATAGCTCAAATCAAGGAAATGTTTGATAAATGAGGGAATGTTTTAGGTTAATGCGGCGCAGTTGCGAAGAAAGTAACTCACTATATTTTCCGCTCCCAAGGAGTCGCATACTAGCCAGCATATGGAACAAGGGTCCGGTGTTATGTCGAGATAAATACGACCCCAGCGAATCCCGCTGATGAAGTCTGATGAGGAAATGTGGTGATTTCCGAAATAGTTATCACTTCTACAATTTTTTCAAATTGTTGTTGCTTTTTGTAGTTTTTCATTAAGAACGGTCTCAAGCTCAATAAAAATTGTTGAATATAAAATAAAATCCTAAAATTAAACTAAATAATTAAAATGTATTCGTTTTTTGAAACAATAAATCTTTAATCCAAAGAAATTTATTTTTAAATAATTGGTAAAATAGAAAAATATTTTTTTTTTAAATAGAAAAAATTAAATCCGTTTCCAAAAATTTATAGAATAAAAAAATGTATATATTTTTAAAAGAATAAAATTAAAAAAAAAAATTAAATAAGGTCAGTTTCCAAAAATTTAAGGAAATTAAAACAATATATATTTTTCTATTTAAGATATTGAAATATCATAATTTAATTTAAGTTAATACAAAAAATAATAATCCGCTGCCCGATATTTTGAACTCGAAAGGAACACCCGCTCACTATTGCAGCTCTCACCCCCTAAGATTGCTCTATGTCGAAAAAATATACTCTTATTTTTTTATTTTGAAATCAAAAAATATTTAGAGGTCGCTCAAAGCGCTCGAAAGTTTTCCATGCATTTGATATGGATAGTTGTTTTTAACTATTCCTAGAAAGGGTATGGAATTCTTGAAAATCAATATTTTTCGATCGGAAAACTCTGGTTCTTTTCTTTTTCGATTTCAAAAAAAAAATAAAAAATATTGGTGTATTTTTTTCGGTATAGATCAATCCCCCAGGTGAGAGCACAATAATTCCGACTGTAATTCTTCTCACGCATTTTTGGACTACCCTAATGTACATACATACAGTGATTTCTCTCAAAATAACTTCTCACTACGAGCGGAGAATGGGAGAGCTTTGTTCATACTAGGTTACATGTATGTAAGTAGATTATCCTCATTTTCGAGCTTAACTCCTTAATCTGTAATTATAAAAAGAGATTAGCCATACAAAATTCGTGGGGTGATTAAAAACGAGCTTTGATTGAGATTATATTTATATGTGAGCATACTTTAAGACTTTTGCACTAGAATAACAAAAGTCTTTGGAACTATTTTGCTATCTGTATTTCATTTGTCTCACGAAAGACTTTTGTGGTATCTTAGTCAGCGGTATCCTATTAATTGCATTGTGAATCTTTAAGTGATCTTATCTATGTAACCAATAGTGTCACGAAAGAAAACCAAACTAATTTCAGTATTTTCTTTTGCTTTACAGTTGACGCCCATTGCAGTTCATCATGGTACAGATCACTGCCATAATTAATCAATAACTACACAAATAATGATCCTCAAAGAAAAATAGAAAGTAAGTAATACTTAAGCACATCGTAAATATTCGTCAAATCATATTCGATAGTGAAGGTCAAGTGAAAGATTGATGATAATTTAACGGCTAATAATAAAAAAAAATAGCCCTAACACGCAACAGCACAAATTAGTTATACAAATTAGTTATAAATAAATTGAAAATAAACAGAAATAAACCAACTGAAGCCAGTGGAAGTTAGAGGGGCAGCATAAAACTCTTGGGTTGTAACTAAAGCTAAAACAAGAAACTTAAAAAATAAATGACAAAATTAAAAGCTAAATCTAAGTATGCAAAACTGACAAAAAAATTTGAAAACAACGGCTGAATGCAGAGTAGTTCAAAAGAGAATACGAAACTCGCCATATTACGTAGAAAATTTAAGAAAATATTTTAAAAAAGAGAAAAACTAGAAAAGTACTTTCCAAATGGCTGAAAAGCCTAGCGCAGATAAGGCTGTATAAAGCTTTAGAGCATAATTTGTGAGTGACACTACATTTTGAAAGCACTTTAAAGCACTGCCGCTTAACTGAGGAGTGAAAGCTCTGTTAAACACTTTAACTTGAGGTTAAAGCTTTTTACGAAAAGCAGTGAAAAGTAAACGCAAATGCGCGAAAATGGTTCCAATCGACGACGAAGACGAACACAGTCGCCATGACGCAGAAACAAACGTAGCTAAAGTGAGCTCACAAAGGCAAAAGTGCAACTACGCTGCAACTATAAATGGCAGTGACAAACGCAATACCACTTATTTGCATTTTTTACGCAAAACTCGAAGAAAAAGCAACAAGCTCAGCTTTAAAGCAACCACGCCTACGTCAAATGCACGCAAGTGTCAAGCGCTAAGCGCCTACTGGCAAATGCTGCTGATTCCGCAAAGTAAAAGCTTTAATGGTAACAGGCGATTCGATAGCTTTCACAGTATAAAAAGCTTACAAAGCTTGCAAGTTAAAGAAAGCGCACGCGAACAAGCAATAAGCTATAGATGCACTTCATTAAATCAACTCAGCTCCGTAGGCCAGGAAGATAGTCGTGAAATCAAGCGATATTGTGGTGTCAATTACAGCAAGAGTGAAGTCAGCTTAAGACGTTGTGGCAGTATAGCTTTGGCACCAGCGCCACGTTGTAGGAGTAGTGAAAGTCAAAGCGCCGCAGTTAGGGAATATGAATTGCAGGCGGACTTAAAGCCGTTTAGGTACAGCAAAAGCAGCGGAAACAGCAGAAGCAGATACGCCAGTTGCGACTGGAGCGAAAAGTTCAACAGTTACATAATCAGAAGCAATACTAATGAAACAAATGGCAGCTATCGTAGAAGACCGCAATCAATTGAAAGACTGTGCAAACGCAAAAAAAGACGCTTGCGACGGCGTCGAAAAAGAAAAGCGCACAGAAAGAGACAGCTACATGAAGAAAAAGAAGAGGAAGACGAAGAAGAACGCAATCACAACACAATAGCGACATTTGGCGAGCAACTAGCCGTAGTACATACAACCGCTAAATCCGCAACAGTAGTCGCATTTAATGCACACGAAACTCATAAAAGTGCAATTGTCTCACACGCACAACCAGCAACAACTTGCACACCAACAACCGCAGCAACAACACAGCATGACACGCTTGTCGACGTGTCAACAATAGCAGCAATATCATCACCAATGCCATACACAACCGGAACGCACGCACATAAATTGCCAGCTACCAAAACACTTCCAAAGCACCACGTCGTCGTCGTCGTCGTCGATTGTCATGAACGCAGCAATAGCAGCTGTTGCAATGGCAATACAACTGGTGTGCAACATCACTCAAGAAGTAGCAATAAAATGGCGACAATAAACACATGCACAACAGCTAAATCAGCAATGTCATCAACATCTTATTCACCAACAGCAGCGGCAGCCTTCGACGCTGCATCGCCTGCCATACGACTGTCGGCCTTTTATGCCGCAACTACACTGCGCCTATTTTTAACCACATTGACAACACTGATCGCCAGCACAACACCAACAACATTCACAGCCACAAAATACTCATGGATTTTTCTATGGATATATGTGAATTTAACTGCTAGAGGTGAGTACTGGAAAATATTTGGTTACTTTGATTTTGCATAAGAAAACTAGCAAATACCCGGCGTGCTTCACTGCGCCTTAAACATATTTTTGTGTTGCTAAAAAATAAAGTATGTACATTTGAAAAGCTTTTTGAAGTGATATTTTAAAACAAATTTTCGATTTATGAAACATACTTTGTTTTTTATGAATAAGGGTGTTCGCTAAAATATTTTCAAAGGTATTTAATCCTGGAAATTTAATTTATAATCTTATAACTCGATTCTACATAAAGTGTGCGTTCTTCAAAGGTATATTAATTCAGTATTGACCTTATATTATCAATTTGATTGCATACAATTTTTTAAATAGGTGGCTATCAGCTACAAAAATATTTTCGACAGTAAATTTATTTAAACCTCATTTGTTTGATACCCGCGTTGTAATATTTATTTAATTTTATCAATTTAAAAATTTGCTAAAAATTTTCAAACAGTTGGCAACCCTCATCAAAAATATTTTTGGCAGTAAACTTTATAAAATCTCTTTAGTTTGATACCCGTATTGCAATATTTAACTTATCTTATTTATTGAACTAAGTTATAATTTTCAAATAGGTGGCAACCTTCCCTAAAAATATTTTCGACTGTAAGCCTTCTTAAACTTCTTTCTTTTGACGGCCATATTGCAATAGTTATTTTATCTTAGCAACGTACTTAAATTGCAATTTTCATACAGGTGGCAACTCTCTCATTATGATTTTTCTATATTTTAAGTTGGACCTTTAGCAATGCATCGCTGAAAACTCCAATTGCTTTCAAGCATTATTTGTCGAGCGAAGCGCGTACAAACATGAAGACAAACGTACAACGGGCAGACAGACAGACAAAAATTTTAAAAATTGTTTATTTGGCTTCTGTTGCTATAATAAAGACCACCATATTAATTTTTCTTTAATATCTATATATAATATATTTATGGGTGTAAAAAAATAAAAAGGTACCGTGCGGTCCGCCAAAGGACCGTTTTCGGGTGCATCATAACCTTGCACATCAGTGGAATCCGATTCTTACCTTTCACCTTGTGGCAAATATTTGTATGTATGTCACAATGAGCCGCCGTTATGGCTCAGTGTTTAGAGGTGCATACCACCAATCCGTAGTTCCTCGATCTCCAAGAAACAGTGGTCGCCCCTCTGCAGGAAATGTTTAATATCCGCGTGTATTTCCGTCATGAAAAAACTTCTAGTAAAATCAATTTGCCGGTTTCTTCTTTTCAATGACCAGTTTAGCTTAACAGTAAGTGTGACTCTCAAGACTTGGCTCTGAATAGATAGTGCGCTAATGTGTATCAGTTATGTTGGATTTTAGTGGTTACTGTAGCCAATTTAGAGCGTAACTAATTTGACCTATGTGCTGTTAATATATTTTTTTACCGATAACTGTTAACCCAAAACATATATCATCCCCATATATGAGTACGCTTGGGAAGGGTGAGCCGAGATGTTCCGACTTCAGCTACGACAGTGACGATGAGGTCTGATTTTTAGTGTCATCGCATGCATCCCCATCAGACAGTGTCGGGCCAAAAAACTCCACCAAAGTCGAGAATTACAGCCTTATGCACCTAAAACGCTATATTGACGCCTTCTATTTATACTACCTAATTCAGAAAACGTAAAAGATTTTTAGATCAGGCAGAGTATACTACATATGTTCGCTTTTTATCTACAGGAAACCTAAACACATATTCTTGCAATGGCATCAGACTCAAAAATAGGGAGCAATGGAGTTTCTTTTGCTCAGTTGAATAAGCGCAAGAGGCCATTTTACCAAATTCTTAGCTCGTTCAAATAGCTTCTCAATCTTCTTTGTCCTGAAAATATGCCTCTAATAGTTCGTACATTCTCTTTTGGGAGGTTAATAAGAAGCTTGGATGTTTTCAGGTTAGTCCGCCCAATAAGCTCTTAGCTTGGCAAGGGCTTATTATTTTATGCCACCGACATATTCTTATACCGATTGCACTCGATGAACGCTAAAATGACCCAAAAAACGCACGTAGATTACAAATCTGTTTGCCGGTTTGCTAAATCTGGCCATTTTCCAAAGATATTTTCATTTTAAGTTTGCATTGCGAAAGAAAAAATTTCATACTTTAACATGAAAAATAATACATACAAGTACCTAAGTACGATATGGCGTATGAGTAACATTATTTCCTGCTCCTACTTCACAAAAAAAAATTACTGCAATATTTCATTTGACCATTCAAAACATGTTTGCTTGATGTTTTGGCAAAAGAAAAGGCGTCAATACAATTGGAAAAAAGTCACAAAAGATTTGATTTCTTTTTAATTTTGTCGTTGCTAGTCTGATTTCTTTTTCATTAACTTGAAAATGTCTTAGGAAAATTAAATGATCTGGAGAAATGGTATAGAGATCCATTATCTACGACCCAATATTAAGTTTACGTGTTTCGACGTTGTTGATTTTGTAATTTCAAAACTTGAGATTTTCCCTACAGTGTTACCTAAAGAATGACTCAGCACCTCTGGGAGTTAAAGCTGTGGCCATAATAGTTAGATTAGGCTGTGTTTTCAGACACATTTAGCTTTCCAAAGGTCTCCAACATGATAATTTCTACGTTAGATAATCCTTGCATGCAGAACAATTACGCAGGCCTACGCCCCATTTGGAGTTTTAGAGCTACATGTTCCCGAAAACAGTTACTTTTCTCGTATCAGCTTTGCGGGAAGAGGTCATGTGAAAGCTGTGATTCTAGATTTTCCACGCTCCTAGTGGATGAGATCTTCCTTTGGTGAAGCATTTTCAAGCAAAGTTGAAGTGAATATGCTTGTCAACCTGGTCTATCGTGCGACGTATGGACTTAATTTCCTGCAGCTATGCCGNAACACGCCGTGGAAGCAGGACCTTGAGGATTTTACTTTCCAAGAGTACCACACAGGTAGATAAAGTTTATTTCCTCATTGAAACCACCTTTTACTTTTTTAAGACAAGTCATATTTACGTATTTTTGAGAAATATCACAGTGGCTGCATAGCTCCCGGACTGACGAGCCTCCGACTCATTTAGACTCCACTGCGAGTGACCCCAAGTCCAGGGTTGGCGCTAGGCTTACTGAGTAGATGCTTGTCCCACTTATCAATGTAATGCATTCAATTGCACAGCTGCTTTCGCGAAAGCCAACTTTGCCTAGGGCTCACTATCGCCAAACTATATCCACTTGTGGTACACTGCAAGCTGCATCATCACATGCCCTCACCGACTCTTTCACAGAGCTTATACCTGTTGAACTGATCTTGTTCCACCAACCAGCTTAACTTGAAGAAATGTAAGTAGAGAAAAAGCTAACCTTCATACTTCGAATTAGTTCGCCTAGTCTCTCAGACATCCCGAGGGATGAGTAATCGTTCACCAAAGGGGCACCGAAGAGTTGAAAAAGCGTTTGATGACTGACTTGCCCAGCTGATTGTCTAACAAATTTTACTCATTGTGAGTCATTTCTTCTTACTTGCAAATTCGTAATTCTACACCACTTGTATTTCAAGCAAACTAATGCAAATGCCATCCATTATAAGTGCAATGTTGCATGGCATTGCATTGTGACGCGTGTCACTCCATCATCAGATTTGCACACAGATGACTCAAATGCCAAGTCGTTGCGCATTGCCGGCATACGGAAGCCAACTCATAAATGCATTCACATACTTGCGAAAGTTGCGTATAGAACCAAATGGAAAACTTTTTTAATGGCAAGTAAAAATATCAGCTCTTCCTAAGTATGTGGCGCAAAGTCACACATACAAGTATAGCTAAATTGCAAAAGTTGCATTTTGATGCAGTCATGCGCCTAAAAGTTGACACGACCAACGGCAAGTGCGCGCCAACCGACCGAATAGATGCAACCACTTCAGCTTAAGTAAAACATACGCAACTCATTCGTGGTGTCTCTAAGTGACAAACCGAAATTGCAATTTTTGTAGTTGTATAAACTTTTTCCCCCCATCTCACAAAAGCGACAGCTTGCTTTGGCGTGACATTTTGTGATTTTTTCTTACACTTTTCCTTCGCACTTGTTGCTCCCTTACTTTATAGCTGCATCGCATGTAAAATAACAAAACAAGAAATTAAAAAAAAAAAAAAAAAAATCATGCACTACCAGTGTTTATTATACAAGGGTGTCGTTGCTGTAGCACTCATTGTCTAGGCACCTTTTATTGCCCAACAACATATACCTATACATATCTACCGCCGCATACGCATTCGGCTGCCCTTTTCACCTCCAACAGTGAGCCACCACAAATTTTCCATCTTTATTTTCTTTGCTTGAACGTGCCATGCCTTCTTCCTTTCCGCTTGTTAAGTGTCTCGCTTTTGTGCTGTGTACGCTCTGTGCGGCGCCGCCACACGTAAATTACCCTGAAGTGCACTCAAGCGCCACCAAGTGCAACTCAAGTTCTACAACTTATAAGATTTGCTTTAAAAGTCTCTTCAATTTTTAATTCAATACGAGAATTTGCATTGTGTCAAAAGATACGAAGGAATACATGGGTTGAGGTGAGTGAGCTGAGTGAGTGAGTGAGTGCAGCGGAGTTGAGTGGCTTTTAGTGTGGGTAAGCTGCTTGGATGGCAAAACAAAGCGGCTGAAGATGTTGACGGAAATCGAATTTATGCAGCAGCTTTTGATGACTAGCATTTTATGTGGTACTTATTTTGTTGGCTTTGACTGACATTTTCAAATGCAAGCATGGCAAGAGATTTGGGTTAAAGTCGCTTAAGTGTCATCTAAGATAGAAATATTAAATAATTAATTTTTTGCTGAGAAGTAAAGGTCATCCATCCTGTGAAGGTGGTGAGCATGAAGAGAGGAAATGTAAGTTTTTATAGTACACACACATATCTATCTTCTTATATATGTAAGTGTTTTATGTAAGTTTGAAAATAGTTTGCCATTAGATGACCGCTGCAAATTTAATGTTAATTACCTGCTGCCTGAAATGAAGCTCAGATTAACCTGGCCATTCAAGGGCGCACACGAAACTTTTTTATGAAAATTTAAAAAAAGGTTAGCGAAAGAAATGCTCTCTTATTTGAACTCGGTCTATGTATGTAAATAATCAAAGCATATCGACCGCTGAGTGGAACATAGACCTATCTCGGCAGCCAGTTCGAAAATGCCCGATCTAAAAAACTTTTCAAAAACGCCCATTTCAGAATTCGTTTCAAAAATGCCCTGTCTGTGCTGTCGATTCACCCTGTCTCAGCACATTTTATATATATTTTGAAGTAAGTTAGGGCGTTCTTCACCCACATTTTGAGATAGGGTGTTTTTCAATAGAATTCTGAAATAGGGCGTTCATGAAACGTTTTTTGGGATAGAGCGTTTTCGAACTGGCTGCCGAGATAGGTCGATCTTCCACTCAGCAGTCGATAAGTGGTCTAAAATCACATTTGCTTGATATTTTTTTTAGTGAATTCGCTGTTATTTGCCTTTCAGTGCTTTTATATCTACACTAAGAGTGTCAGTTATTGTCAAAATTCGACCGTTCTTATAGTTTTTTAAGACCCTTGGAGCGGTTTCCTAACTCGGCGCATTGTTTTACTTATAATGTACTAAATTACCTTCCGGAAAATCCCCTGCTTTGGAACTAAAACGAGGCTCAATTTTTTCATATCTTTCTTTGGAGCACTTTGGCAGGACTGGGAATATACCCGATACATTCTACATTTTCGATACTTTGATACATATCGATAATTCAATGGATTCGATATCTCGACTAATTTCGATAAATTTCGATAACTGTGTGTTTCAAGGGCTTGAGAAATTTGGACAACTCCAAAATGTATATATCTCGATATAAATCGATAACTCGATAAACTTTGGATACCTCTATAAATTTTGATAACTCGGTTAATTTTTTTAGCTACATATTTTTCAATAGCTATCGACCAATTTTTCTGGTGGCATGACATAATTGGATAAGGAGCGATAACTCGATAAACTTATACAACCTTGAAATTTCGATAACTCGATATATTTTGAAAATTACAAAAACTTCGTTTCGATGAATCCACAATTTTCAGTTAATTAATAAATATCGATAATTCGATAAGTTCAAAGAATCGATAACTCTATAAGTAATGATAATTTAATAAATATCGATAACTTGATAAATTTCAATAACTTGATGGGAGAAAAACAGTCGGCCAATAGCTTTGCATGTTGCCCATAAAGATATTTTTTTGCCCGAAGTGCTGACGTAGGTATATAGATTTGATGACCTCATTGCCACTCTATACTTTAGTTATATGTACGTGTGGTAGTTTAACCTGAGAAGTAGAGTAGCTTAGAAGTAGAGCAGCTTAACGAAGGTGATCCCAGCATCCCGCACCGAAATGATCCGATTTTTACATCAAACATTTAGCACAGAGTTGATGAGTATAATTACTAACAGTTTTGCAAATTTTTTATCGGCCCTGTTCATCATCAATACAATGCCTGTCCTTTTCGTTATATGCAAGTAACTTCTCATAAACACTACATACACGGGAGCATCTGCCAATACTAAGCGATTTTACAAGCTTTTATTTAACTTCACTTGTATGTATGTATGTATGTATGTATGTATGTCCTGGAACTTTGCAGTCAATATTTAACAAACTTCCCGATGAGCTACAGACTTGAAACTTCAAACTTAGCTCAGAACTCGAGGACAATACAATTTAAAAGATGTTTTAATCCGCTAGGTGGCGCAGGAGTCGAGATATTTGTAAAACCCGCATTTATGGTCTGATTTAGTTCGTATTTAGAACATTTATTACGTATATGAAAAGAAATAAATCCGAAAAAAAATTTTGCCGATAGGTGGCGCAGGAGTCGAGATATCTGTAAACCCGCATTTATAGTCTGATGTGGTTCATATTTAGAACATATATGACTTATATGAAAATAAATAAATCCACAAAAAATTTTGCCGACAGGTGGCGCAGGAGTCGAGATATTTGGAAAACCCGTATTTATGATCCGATTAAGTTCACATTTAGAATGCATATTGCTTACATGAAAAGAAATAACTACACAAAAAATTTTGGCAGTTATGTGGCGCGTGAGTCTATATAATTAAAAATTCGGCATCTGTGCTCAAATTTGGTTTATATTCAGAATAGGTGTATTATCTATTTAAATTGAAATATATTGAAAATTTTGTTTGTTAAGTCAAATTTAGTATAATATTAACTGCAAGATTTCAAAAGACTAAAAAGTAGAAAATAATATTATAGTTAAAAAAACTAAAAACACGCTTTTATTACAAAAAGAACTAAAAAGTATAAAATAATTTGTAGATATAGCGATTCCGTTTAAGAAGAATAGGAAGTTCCCTAACCTGATTTAATTTAACTGTTTTAAGTTAGCTAAAAATATGATTAAAGTGATTGATCCGTAGTTATAGTCAAAATAAAGTGCACTGTAAAGTTTGTTGCAGTTTTTTTACAGACACCCCATTGAAAGTTATGCCAAAAAGCTGCAACTAACTTTACAGTGCACTTTATTTTGACTATAACTACGGATCAATCACTTTAATCATATTTTTAGCTAACTTAAAACAGTTAAATTAAATCAGGTTAGGGAACTTCCTATTCTTCTTAAACGGAATCGCTATATCTACAAATTATTTTATACTTTTTAGTTCTTGTTGTAATAAAAGCGTGTTTTTAGTTTTTTTAACTATAATATTATTATTATTAAATCTATTCTTAAGCGATCGCTCGTTAGAAAAGAGAGCAAGCAGAAATCATTCCAGGCAAGGGAAAAAATGCTTTCTCCTACCTACCTTGATGGCTGTTTATTTTTATTGGCCCAATCACACTTAATATTTGGCAAACAACACTGCCGTGAAATAAAATTATAATATTTATCCTCATATATATTATTGCTTTTAATTAAATTTTGCAAAAAAAAAGCCAACACAAATATGTCTCTGCTCCACTTTCGCCAATTAAGCGCAACGATAAATTTCCAAACAGCAAAGTAAAACCGCAATGCGGAAAACCGCACCGAACTTCATTTCGGTCTAATCCCACCGACAGTTTGGGCTGGGCGACGACTGGCTGTGGCAGTGGGTAAAGCGCGGTCATTGGGTCAGTAATGAATTGCGTTGAATTGCCATTGGTCATTCGGCAGCTTAGATGCTGAAGTGGTTATACGGAGCGAAAATTTACAGCGCTGGCGTTTTCATGAAATTTTTTTTTTTTGGTTTTTGCTTTACTTGGCTTATTTCGATTGGTAAATATAAGGCTTAAATAATTTTTCGGATATGACACAAAAACAAATGCAGACAGAGACAAGCTGGCAGCTTTATATGCATACACATGCATAGATATATACATATGTACATGTTCTTCATAATAAATGAAGGCGTCATTGTAGCTCTGTGTACGCTCTGCACTTCGCGCTGAGATTATGCTTGCATCGTAGATATGTATGTATGTATGTGTGTACGTAAATAAATAATTGCTTAACCTAATTTTTCAAGCAAATTATTTTTTTTTTTTTTTTAGTGTTGAAAATGCAAAGCGAAAGGCCGTTAAATTGGAGGGGGAAATTATTCATGCTGGCCAAGCTTAATTTTAGCGCAAACGCATTTTTTTTTTGTTTGCAATTATTCAAAGCTTCTACACCAAAGATAGATATTGAAGTGTAGGATTAATTGAAAAGAAAAGCAAAGACAAAATACATTTACAAATACATACAAATTAACTTTAGTGGAGGGCATGCGGGGTTTGAAAGCTAGAAAGTGGCGTCACTTTGATTTTGAATACTTGAATACTGACGTCGCCTGTTTAAGGTGGCCAAAGAAGTGGGGCATACATATTGTTTATATCTTGCTTTATTTAGGCTGTCACCCAATTGGGGAGTTTCCTCGAATTCTTGAAGAGCCTGCAAACAGAAACTTTTTGCTGTTGCTGTATAATTAATTTTCACAAGTATTCTGAAATTAAGGTCAGCGGTTTTTGCTTTTTAAAGAAAGTACGTGACTGAGCGTGGTTATTAGCACAAAAATATTATTTATTATAATTTTTTAAAACATATTTAAAGGATAGCGAAAAAAGACGTGAAGGTTTTTCATTTTTCCGAGCCTATAAATAATTTCTTGCGGTAAAGTAAACTCTGTGAGAAATATTTATTTCCCTAGCAGGCAAATAAGTATTAGTATTTATGCGAGATTTCTGAAGCTGTCACTTGACATTAACTCGAAAGACACATTTCGGCCGACAAGTTCATTGTAATGCCGTTCAAAGAAAGGTTTCACTTCGCTCGTACTCCACCGTGGAGGACATTTGCGAGCAAATCGCGAGAATTATATTGCAGTTTCAGTATGCGAAGAAGTGGCTAAACAATGAATGAATATACTAACACATATTTTCATACTAATTCGCATAAGTTCAACAGTATTAGCCCAACATAGAAGAAGTTGATTAAAGATCAACTCTATGAAACGCCAGTAGAAAAGGATGAGCTCTGCATACGTCTCGCAAGTTGGCCTGTACCCCAAGTCCCCTCTTTATTTTCAGTAGGAATGTAGTAGATTCAAAGGGAAAGGTTATAAACCGGTACTTTGGGTAAAGGAAATCCAACAAAACTAAATGGAATCTGCTTCGGATGGCTAGTTAAATACGTAAGAATTTTTCTGAATATAATACTTTAACGGACATTTTTTTAAAGAAGAAATATAGTGTTTTTTTTTTTTGGTTTTTCATAACAAAATTTGAGTTGTTAATTGAAACAGTAATAACACGCTGCAGATGCTGCCTTTAAACCTATTAGGGGTTTCTTTAAAAAGTCAGTTTAAAGTAGCTAGGACTTACGGTTGATTTTTGGATTTTATTTTTTTTTTTGTTGAAACTGTTGCTCTTTTTCTTCATATTATCGAACATATTTCGTATGGAAGAAAATGACTAACACTGTCAACAAAAAAAGAAAATTCAAAAATCAACGGTAAGTCCTAGCTACTTCAAACTTGTAATATGTGACACTAAAATTGAGTGGGCTAAAACGCTGCATACTTAAAAGCTTTCTAAGAAATCCAATTAATGCGATCGAAATTTACCAGAGCCCATACTAGATCCGATTTTTTTTTTGAGGTCCATCAAATTCCGTGTATAAACTCCAAATAGCGATAAAGCAATTTTCAATTAAAAATTACAGTGATTACCTTAGTGGTCGCAAAATTTTCGGCCCTCAGGCGTCACGACGAAAACTTCAGTTACAACGGGTACTCAAGAAATTTTTCACTCGCCTCTCATTTCTGGCTAAATAGAAAGCCCATAAAGACGAGAATGCCAAGAGCTTGAGATATTGTCAGACTGGAACGCATTCAAAAAATTAGGCATCAAAGGAAAAGGTATAAGAACTAGACGGAAGGCGGAAGGCGGACATCTAGTAACAGATGTCCAGAGAAAACTTGTAAAATAGAGAAAACACTTCTCAAATCTATACAGGTGGCACGTCGGTTCTTAGAAAAGACTACACTAACTTTTCGTAGACTCTGGAGCCGCTGTAGAAAGAACAAACAAGAGCAAATTATTGTCTTAACAAGAGAGCATACAAAATGTCCAGCTAATATATTGAAGACATAAACAGGGTACCACACCAAAAAAAAATTGCGGTTTTTCCACCGGAATTATAAAATAATCGGCCCTATTATGGTTGTCGATGCCGATGTAACTTTTTCATCGAAAAATAGTAACCGTAGGTCCAACTTGAGCTACGCTGACCACAGTATTTTTGTGAAGAACAACTTTCCTCAAAAATACTCTATTCAGCATAGCTGGAGTTGGACTTACAAGGGTTCTTTTTTGCTAAAAAAAATTACATCGACGTCGACGTCAACAACCATAATACGGCCAAATATTTTAAGACTTGCAACACAATTTTTCACAAAAAATTTTAAAACAGGCATTTGAACCATAGTGCGTTGATAACATTGTTAAACATTTTCATGAAGACTCTCAAATCTTAAACTCTTCTATCATCTGAAGTGATTTTTTTTTAGAAAAAACCAAAATATTTGAAAACTAATTTTATTTATAGTAAACTCGAATTTTAAGATATTTTCAAATAGGGTCAGCTTATGTAAATCTTAGTAATTTTCTAAAATATTTTGACGAAAATTTGAAAATTTAATAGATTTTATAATTCGCATGGGAAAACAGCACCAATTATTATTATTTTTTTTCGTATATGGAAAGTGATGCATCCTAATGTTCATGTTTGTGTTATAAAATTAGTGAACTACTCGTATTTACGTCTTTTGAATTATTTTGACAATTATTTAAGTCATTATGGTTATTTATGTATGTGTATTGGCCTGAGAGTTGCAAAAACACATTTTAATGCAGCTGTACATAGGTATCTACATACATACATACATAATAATAATAACTATCTAATAATAATAATATTTCGGCGCATACACTTTTGCTATGTATTTGGCCGCGCTTCCCCTCCAATTTGTGGTGTGCGTCTTGCTGTTGTTACACAGATTGAGGAACCAATCGTTTTAAGATGCTTTCGAACGGAATATGCATTTTATGGGAAGCTTTTTTTTCGTGGCAAAAATGCATTCTGACGTTTGCCATTGCCTGGCAAGGTGGGACAATTTTTTTTTTTTAATTTAGATATTGGTCGGACCAGTGTTCGAACCCAGGTGCTGCGAAGTGTTAGTAAGCACCTCTAACCACCCAGCTATAGGCGGCGTTTACATATGTACATATACACTTACTTATAAATGGATGTAAGTTTATTTAACTATGCCGTTGTTGGCCATAAATTCCCTGTCGTACGGATATTGGTATTTTATAGCTGCCAAACAAAGTCAATATTTTCAAGTCGCATTATTATACAGATTTCCATGCATAGGTTGGAGCACACACATACCCTTATACATACAACTTGTGTGCATAGCATTAGTTGGCATGAGTGCATACTAAAATCCAAACAAGCTGCATTCAGCCTCAAGTAGGCATTCACAAGCCAGAACAACAACAGCGACAGCAGCAGCAGCAGACAATGTCAGCGTGTATGCTTGTATGCTCGTGTGCGTTATGCATCCGTAATATCCGCCATGCAAATATTTATGAAACCCAGTACGGAAAGAAACTAGTCTAAATATTAATGTTCAACCAGTTTTTTACCCAACACAACTAATTGAAGATCTGACTTTCTTCCTTGGAACGAACTGTTGACCTTAACATGGCGATGCCCAAGGAAGCAGTCAATTGTCCGACTCTGCGTTTGATTTGTGCACTTCACAGATGCTTTTTCATATTTCCAAGACACAAAAAAAAATGTTATTATCATTTTCACATGTTGTCTCTGTTGGGATTCGAACCCGGACCTTCTAGAGACTAACAAGCAACAGCAAGCACACCTAGAACCAGATATGTAAATGTGCTTTCAAATGTTCAGCTTGATTTGTGTGCAAGCAGCAAGTCGATTGTCCGACTCTGCTTTTGATTTTAACTACTTTAAAATGCATTTGGCTTAAAGCACTTCAAAGTCAGTATATTTCTTTTGACAAAGTCTTTCTTTTTCGCGATAACTCGACAAATTTTAAAAACTGTATGAATTTAGATAACTCGATACATTTCAGTTAGTCGATATTGAATTTCAAAAGCACTAATTTCCGAAAACTCTATAAAAATTGATAACTCTATAAAAAGCGATAACTATCCATAAATTTAGATAAGCACGCGTTTCAAAACGGGATAAACTTCAACGGCTTAATGATTTACATATTTCGATATAAATATGTATATCGATAACTCGATTTAGCTCCATAAATTTCCATATCTGTCGACAAATTTCGATGACTCGATACACTCTGGTAACTCGATTAAAGTCAATAAATCGAAAAATAGTGATAATTGCATTCATTCATGTAATTCTAGAAACTTCGATAACTTAAAAAAGTCGATAACTACCCACAAATTTCGATAAATCAATAAATATAAACAACTCGATAATTTGATGAACTTAATACATTACAACACCTCCATAAATTTCGTTCTCTGGATAGCCTTCGATAAGTCTAAAAATTTTAATCACTTTATAAATATTGATTATTCAATAAATATCATATAAAATAAAATATCATTAGCTTGATAAATTTCAATAATCCGCTAAAGTTGTATAACTCGATAACTATCGGTACACTTTGACAACTAAGTTTCTACGCCTCGCTAAGTTTCGATAACTCAATAAGCATTTTCAGTTTCAATAACTCGATACATTATGATAACTCTAAACTTCGATGATACGGAATTTATAACTCTCGATAACTAAATTTCGATTCTTATATATTCTCTTTGTACATTATGTATTTGGTTTGTTTTCATTTTCTTTTGTTTATCTTCAATTCGCTTTCATCATTTCTTTCTTCATCTTCACCTTTATCTTTATTACAAAGTTTCATTTCAAATACCAAGTACAAAAAAAAAGCGAAAACAACTCAAATTGAACAGGTTGCAACCACAACTACATATACACAAATACGGAAATTTTAATCGACGACTATGGCCATAATATTCAACCAATTTTGAAACCATAAAATTTACTATGTGCATGTGTGCGTATGTTGTTGCTGGCAGTGCTCGAGTAGGCATGGCTGGCAGCTGCTGCTGGTCGTTGATTTGAATGAGCATATGTTTATGCAAATATGCTGCCGCTTAGCAATTTTATGACCACTCGAGCATAATAAGCTGCTCGAGGAGCAGCAGTTCTCTTCAACTTACATAGTTACATGCATACTTAAGTAAATTCTGTTTATAATTACAAGTGACTTACATATACAATACTTCGTACAGCCACTGCCGCTCTTGCAAAAGGCAAATTTTAGTTTGACTAGTCATTCACACCACATCTGGAACCGCACTGCGTTTACTTCACTACTGCAACGTTGCCCAACCATCCCGCTGCTCATTTTCTCGCATGCATTGCTAATTGTATTTGGTTAGCTAATTTTACTAATTTTAGAATGCATCTGTAAATACTAAAAAAACAATATACTAACAAGTCCAGCCGCAATATCTGTCCAATTTATACTGTATAGCATACTATACACCGAAAATGCATCGAACTGCATTCTGCTTCGGTACTTAAAACTCAAAGTGAAATCTGTCACAATACAAAATTGCAGAGTGCACTCAAAATCGTATTTCAATGTTGATTATCCTTAATTGCATTTTGAGTATTTTTAGTCGGAACAACAGCAGGATATATGAATAGGTATGCATATCGAATAGAGAGGTAAATATGTAGCCTCGGTATAAATGTATTTATTTTTTGAGCTCGTGAGACAGTAACTAATTTAAACTGATGATAATTGATCAAAACCAAATTAGGAGCAAGTCGTTTTGCGGCATCAAACAGAGTTGAAATGCGGTCGAATTTGTGTGCAGAGCAGGTATATGTACATATAGAGACATTTCAGTGGAGACATGCTTTGATATCTAAAGACTTTTAGGTTATTCCTCCCTGTATTTCTTCTTCTTCTTCTTGTTTGTCGCTATAACCACTTAAGCGAACTCGATCGAGTTCAAAAAAGTATGCCATTCGTTTCTCTTTTCGGCCAAAAGACGCCAATTGGTAATGCCAAGTGAAGTCAAGTCCTTCTCCATCTAGTCTAATTTAACTACGCTCTGGATATCAGTCTCTAGGTCGCCATGGTTATTCTTACAGGAGTTGAACTGGTCTTGAAACCTACTGCAAGTCGTCTAACTCTCTGGTAAAATTTTCGGGCATTTTCGCATTCTCGAATTTCGGCTTCTCTCTTCTTATTACGGCAAATGCGTCTCGCTTCCTCAGCTCCCTATATCTGACTTATATGCCTCGCGTTTAGTCCGCTAGTAGTGTGATCCGCTAAGCGCAACGTTTTGATTTCGGTTGTCTAAAACGCGCACATTTCTTAGAATGTTTTTCTTCGTACCAAATCCTTCGCTTTCGGAAGTTTCACCAATCTAAAGGCAGACACTTTTAGTTTAAGTTACTAATCACACCATAAATTTCTTCCTAAATCCATTTCCTCTCATCTTTGGAGTCCGTGGGAAGATGTCCTCTCGTTTCGAGTACCAGCCTGAAGTTTTTCATAAAATCCCTTTGGGAACGGACTGCCTCGGATACCGTTGGATCTTCGGTACTACATACTCAGTCTTAACTGCTTACAGCGGCTCTGTAGTCCGCTACACGACCCACCACACAACGTGCAGACCTTGTTGGCAATGCTGTGGATGGGTACACGTTGTTGACATGCGGTAAGCCCAAGAGTTTCGTCTGAGCACACCTCTATAACGCCACTCATAAAGTCCGACGTACCGATTGTCGTGTGATCACCTCATGTTTCAGGGAAGATCAGAAAGAGTTCGTTATGGTGCGAGACATTTTCTATTATTTCGGATTCCGAGATAGATTCGTAGGTCACTTACATAAGTGCCAACGAGCGATGGGGTAAAGCGCAGTAGCGGCACTGCAAAAGGGTACATGATGGCAGGCATCATGGATGAAGGCAATGAAGACGCCAGGCACCAAGTCACAGCGAGTCCTTGTCGCATTGACAAGAGAAGTGCTGAAAGTGAAGCAGGTTATTTAGTAAATATCACCAAGGCATGCCCCACCTTAGACTCACCTCGCATGCCAAGATAGTAGACTCCGCTGTACTTGCTTGCGAACTATTAGTGACGCGTTGTTGTGCCTTTACGTAAAATCGTTCCAAAGTAAAATCTGCATATTTAGTACTTCAAAAATATTTACATATAAAAAATGAGTAGAGATCCATTTGCAAATAAATACTTACAATGTATGTACATGTACATAAATATATATTTGTACAAATCTATATATTTATTTTGTAGATATATCCTCATGTTAGCTGCTTCGTGAATTTTCCTTTTAGCCCTGTTTTGCCTTCTTCTTTACGTTCTTCCGCCAACAAGTTACTGTTAATTTTATTTTATTAGATGGTACTTAACTTCAATGATGCGTCCACAACAATTTCTTCGCTTTGCTTTACTCTTTTATGGGCGTGTTTTTCTTCTTCTGCAGTAGACAAATAAGAGTGTATTTGTTTGTGAGTTAGTATTATTTTGGTACGCTTTTTTAGCGATTCTCTTTTGCTTCCTTTATGCTTACTTCCTTACTGCCTTTGTTGCGCTGCCAAGTGAAAATCAGGCGGAAATTATATACTCAATAATAGGAGCCGTTCTTGTCGTCAACATTGTGCGTAAAGTATGGAGAAAGCTGCTAATATAAGCTGTATTAAATATTTGTTTTGTGGAACGTGTATACGTATATACATAAATATATGTATCTATATGTACTTATGTTTTTACGAGAACAGTTTTGGCATAGCTGGAATTTTAGGTCATAGAAAGAGATACATACAAGCCTAGTTGACTATACTTACCCATTCATACATATGTATGTCCGTTGATATGCGTGTATCCTTGTTTGCGCATATACCCATGCATACATACATATTTCAACATGTTTTTCAAGGTCTTCAAGTTTTAGTTGAGCAATTAGAAAGAAAGGGAATTCAGCTAAATCCATTTATAATAAAATTACTTTCCCTGCTCGCTTTTTGGGTATGTATGTACATACCTAAGTCGGTACATACATTTGTGGACATATTTCAAGTTGAGTCAATAATTCTTCCTGTAGCTACAGACCTAACAGGCCGCGGTTCTCTGATTGTTAGAGGCCATACTGCGAAGGTATAGTCTGATTATAGTCGTATTGATGCAGTACTCATTGCTTCTTTCTTTGTTGTCGGTATCGATTCTGTTATCGTTATCGATATTGGTATTGTTATCGATACTCTTATCAAAACATTTTTGGGCATCGTTATGTACAATCGTTTCAGATATCGTTTTAAATAGTTACATTAATCGATATATTTATTGAATATTTTATCGATTAATTATCGTTGTTGTTTTTACTTTGTGTCGATTCCTCATTTCTATAGCGTTTGCGTTATCCAGGGTGTTACGCCAGGGTGTCTAGCAGGCCCCCAATGGAGGTTTCCCCAAGGTATCCAGGCTCCCGTAGAAAGGGTCCCCAAGAAATTTAAGGCGTTATGCTCGGAGTTCTGAACACTCGAAAATAAAGTGCAGGACGGATTCTATCTCCTCCTTATGTCTGCAGCTTCTGCAGAAATCGTTATACGGGACCCTGGTGGATGCCCTGGTCATTCGTTCAACTTCTGAAGATAGCAATCGCAGGGGAGGTTTTACGATATGGATCGCCTCCCCAAGTCCAATCTCTGTTCCATTTCATTTCATTCTTCGGCATACCATAATGTACGTCGACACTAAGGCTTTGATGGAAGATTGACTTTCAACAACGAAGACAAATTTAGATGGAGCTAGGTCGATCGTGCTCACAAGCTTTGATGCCATGTCGATTGCACATATATAAGCCTTAAAACTACTGCAGTAATCTGGGAGTCTATAAGACTCTCTCAGAGATACCTCCTTAGAGAAGACATCCGATCCTGTTTCGACGTCTTTTTTTGAACCGTCCGTGAAAATGGGTATTTATTAAATTCCCAGTCACTTCTGTTGGCAAAATAGAAATTAAAGTCTCGATTGAAGTCAGTTTCCGCGACCTGATAGTCACAGCTGATGTACTTAACGCCCACTCTGCCGAGGATTGTGGCGTGATCATTGCCCTGAGTCGTAGAGCGCTTTTAGCAGCGGTACTTTTAACGTATAAGTGGAATGCCCAGGAGTATCTCTAGCGCCAGCTAAGGCGTTGAGTAAATCGCCCTTTGTTGTGCTTAGGCGTTCTTGCGGTTGCACCTTTTGCAGGTTCATTAGATAGGATTTGGTGTCTTAAGTGTTCCTTTTCCAGGAAAGCTTAGAGTCGAGAATGACCCCCAAAAACTTTGCCTCTTTGACCAATTTAAGACTTGTGCTCCATTAAGGGACGTAGTTCGAGATTTGTCTACTTTATATCGCTTCGCGAAAAATATTATATCGGTTTTGGTAGGATTAACCCCTCGACCGTTTCATTCTGCCCACCCTGCTAGATCGTTACTTGCAGATTGCAGAATATGGAAGACCGTCAAGACGAATTTCCCCATGCCCAAGGTGACTAAGTCATCCACGTATGCAACGACCTTATTGGGTTTCGATATGTAGAGCAGGAATTCGTTTAGCATGTAGTTCCACAACAGGAAAGATAATACAGCCCCCCTTGAGGGGTACCTCATGTGGCTATTTTTCTTAGTTCGTGTTGTTCCAAAGGCGCCATTGATGCTTCTGGTACTCAACATGTTGTTAATCCTGAGAGTGGTTTAACTCTTGCCCTATACTCCCAACTACCTCATGCGGGGCTGTTTCAACCGACCTACCTTTGCGGTAAGCATGTGGGGCCTTACCGAAGTCCTCAGGAGTAAGGCGTCGCATTAGGAAAGAATACCACTTTTACCTGCCTCCATGGCTTTGGAATATAGCTAAGAAGCAGACTCGCCCTATAGATAGTCGTTAGGGAGAGAGTTATCGTGATACTTGTTCGTTGTAGCATGATTGCTATGATTCCATCCGGATCCAGGTTAAAATCGGAGAAAACTGTTGGCCTATCCAAACCAAAAATATTTCACATACAGAATTTGTCTATGTCAGTGATACTCCAAGTGACCTACAAACGTAAGTGCATGCCTATACAATTAAAAACGAAAATGCAAAACTTTCTAAACTTTTTTGCTATATTTTTTCCCTGACTTCGTTTTTCGTTCATACTTACATATTTACATACTTACATTCACCTTTAAGGAAGTTATAATCCTCATCTATATCTGCTGTCGCTTTTACTGCACTGTGCTAGCATCACTTATTTGAGCGCCGCAGCAAAAAATACCTTCATACATTCGAGCACATGCCTTTCTTAGCGCACCTTCAACTCCAAAAGGCATACTTAGTGGGACGAGCGACATAAGATTTCATTTCGTTAGCACGTTCACAACTGAATTGGAAACGATTTTTTACAGGTGTTTTCACTTTGCAACCGGAAGGATTTTTTCAAAGCATTTGCATGTTTTAGAGTTCTTTGGTTTTTTTTATTGTTTTTTTTTTGCCTTCTTCCTTTGTGCTTTCTAACTTGTACTGACTGAAAAGCGAGTAGCAAAGGCAACTTATTTGAATAAATTTTCAATAAGGGAAGCTATAAGTTATTTTCTATTAAAGACCAAACGATTGCTCAGTTTTAGTTATTTCTTTTAGCAATTTAAAAAAAAATTAAATTGGCAGTTATCATACTCATAGTGCCATGGGAAATCGTGCTTTTAAGTACGGCCTGCTAAACAAAGAATACACACACGCTTCGAACTCATCAAAGGGGCTTAAAATGAGCTTTTTGTCACGTCAGTATCACTAGAAACTCAAGCAGCTGATTTTCTTATAGCGAAACGGCTTAGGAATATATCGCTGAGAAATGCTTTGTGGTTTGTTCATTTCAGGGCCATTGCTTCTGTTCTCTTACTTCATCGTAAAATAATTTTCACGTTTTTAACATTACTTCTGCTCTAGCTCTATAACAACAGAACTAAATACGACTCACCTTGTGAGCTTCTTCCTAAACCATTCATATTTATTAGCAGCTTTTTAGGCGCGTTCACTCATTAATGCAAGTCGCGCCCTCCCCAGTGCCCCTGCCACACACGGTCCATGTGGTTTATGTACATTCGTGTACAAACTTCGTTTATTCGATTATTGGTTTGCGTGTGTCTCTCTCTATGTTTTATGTGATTGTGTGTTCATGTTCATGTTTACTCTGTCCACCAAGCGTTGCGGTGCAATTTATTATGATTTGTGTGAAATTAATATTTAATTTACG
>NW_016157939.1:156446-166558 GCF_001687245.7 Rhagoletis zephyria
TAAATAGCTAACTAATAAGTTTAATAAATCGCACACGATCTTCAAAAGTGACACAACTCAAAATTACACAAATTCGTCAGAGAAAGCGAACAACTATTTCCTAGCACATGCTGATCAGGTTTTTCAACAAATTATAACAAAAGTTTGCTCCAGCTTTTGCTGAAAGGTAAATAAAAGCTCTGTGTACATTTTTAATACATAATTTCAAAAATGGAAAATTTTCAGTTGACTCACTTTTGAAGATCTTGTGCGATGTGTATGTATATGAAATGGGCCAATGTAATTTTCGTATTCAAACACCGATTAATTCCCAAAATTCTAACCAATAATATTTCATTAGTACAAACAAAAAAAAATTCTACAGCTTAAAGTATAGAAAAAAATTAGAAAGTTGCCACCTGTTTGAAAATTGTAGTTGGATTAAATTGATAAGATAAAGTAAATATTGCAATTTCGCTGTCAAAAGAAAGAGCCTTAAGGGTTTACAGCCGAAAATCTTTTTATGGAAGATTGCCACCTGTTTGAAAACTTTAATTTAAATTAATTGATAAGAAAAATTAAAAATTGCATGGGCATCAAACTAAAAAAGTCGAGGAAAGTTTGCTGCCGTAAATTTTTTAGAGAAGTGTTGCCTTCTGCTTGAAAAGTTGTATGCAATTGAATTGATAAGTTAAATGTAATATTAAAATACGGATATCAAACTACAAAGGTTTAAGAAAGTTTACTGTCAACAATAGTTGCCACCTATTTGAAAAATTAAATTGAGTTAAATTGATAAGATGAGGTAAATATTTAATTAATATACCTTTGAAGACAGTACGTGATATGTAGACTCGAGTTATAAGATTATTTATAAAAATTAAATTCCCAGGAGAAAGTTGCTACTAGTTATACCTATTTTCCAAAGACCTTCGAAAATATTCTAATTATTTAAACCCAAGAATGCTTCATATAATTGAAATTTCTTAAGAAACCAAACTACTTTTAAGGCGCAAACATTTTGATGTATAAATATTTTTTAATNTGTACGTGATATGTAGACTCGAGTTATAAGATTATTTATAAAAATTAAATTCACAGGAGAAAATTGCTACTAGTTATACCTATTTTCCAAAGACCTTCGAAAATATTCTAATTATTTAAACCCAATAATGCTTCATAAATTGAAAATTTGTTTAAAAATTTCACTTCATAAAGCCCTTTAAATCTATCTTAGTTCTTAAGAACCCAAACTACTTTTAAGGCGCAAACATTTTGATGTATAAATATTTTTTAATTCCGTTCATTTTACTTGCGCGAATACGATTTAATCTATATAAGAAAATCTTCCCACTATCACACTACCAAAGTATTTACCTCCTACCAGAGATTAAAAACCCCAAATTTGTGCAATTAATAAAGTGAGTATTCATTTGCAGAGAAAAAGTAAAAAAAAAAAAACTTAAAATGTAACTCTACATGTACATACATAAATATGTCTGATTGTATGTGTGTGTTTTTAAGCATATCACGCCTCACCGGCTGTTGGCTCAGCACGGCTCGTTGGTAAGCTATAAGCCGGTTGACTGCCGCTTTCTCTGAATGTGTTGGCACAGCCGCCGTTGCATTGTTCTGTAAACAATTCTTTTGTTGGCTTTTTTTTTTGCTGCGTCGCCCATGCAAATTGCGACAAGCCAACAAGTAGAGTGTCCGTTTGAATTCCAACACTGGAGCGCATTTGCTTGTTACTTTTTTTTGTTGCAGTTGTAGGTAACAATTTACATATGAATTGGAATGCACAGCCAGCCAGTGGGCAAGCCTACTGCTGAGTCAGGCTTATCGCACAGAGTGCTGCACTTTCCACTGCACGGATTTATTTTTGTTTTTTTTTGTCAGCATACAAAGANCATGCAAATGGCGACAAGCCAACAAGTAGAGTGTCCGTTTGAATTCCAACACTGGAGCGCATTTGCTTGTTACTTTTTTTTGTTGCAGTTGNGAGTGTCCGTTTTAATTCCAACACTGGAGCGCATTTGCTTGTTACTTTTTTTTGTTGCAGTTGTAGGTAACAATTTACATATGAATTGGAATGCACAGCCAGCCAGTGGGCAAGCCTACTGCTGAGTCAGGCTTATCGCACAGAGTGCTGCACTTTCCACTGCACGGATTTATTTTTGTTTTTTTTTGTCAGCATACAAAGAAAGCGCAAGAAATACCTACTCTTATTTCATACAAAAGAATTTTCAAGTGAACAAAGTGAGAATAAAGTCGCGCGCTGCCGGCTGCAACAGCACCAACACAATTGAATGTAAACATAACAGTGAATAAAATGAAATTAAAAGCCAACAATTGTATGTATGTATGTATGTAGGTATGTATAAGTGCATTTTGGCGTTGCAGCAGCGGCAACACTGTGACCGCAAATGGCTGCGAAAAAGAAATAAAAGCAAGAAAACTATCCGAAAACACAATAAATGTGGCCATCGTTTTAATTGCATTTATCATGAAGTGCCCACAACTTTTGCACTTCCATTTAACTACGTATGTATCTAGTATGTATGTATGTTGGCCTAGTGTGCGACAAAAAGTTTTATTATTTTATTAACGCCAAAACCACGAGCTGACTTTATGGGTTTTTAAGACTTTGCAAATACATATTAATAAAACTATGTAAAATATAGTCTGCTTTTAGGCGCTTTATCGCGTAATAAAACACAGTGGCAGCGTTTTCGTAGGCCATTGCTTTGTCGCTGTATCTCATTTAGCCACTTTAATTAATTTGCATGCACTTTTTGTGCGCCTCTTCCTGCTGTATGTATCTACTCCTTTTACTCTTGTTAGTCTTGAATCGCTTTCTTAAAAAAAAAAAAAACAAATTCCATTTCGTCCATGTAAACATTTATTATTTGAGCGGTTCTCCTAAGCTCCAACCCTCTCTTTCTTGCGCGCAGGTTCCCACTCTCTGTCTCGCTCTAGAGAGCTCGCTTGGCTGCCATTATTTGCTTGCTCTAAATTGCCTTTATGCATTTTAATTTGCATTATTTGTTTGGTTTGTTGGCTAGCCGGTTTGTTGGTTTGCTGGTTTTATGGCATTTAAGTGGCCAGTCGAGACTGTTGCTGTTGCTGCTGCCTCTGTGAGCCCCGCACATGCAATGGGGGGGTGAGGGGGGTGGGCACAAATTCTCATTTATGTTATAAATAGCAAGGCGAAGGAAAAGCACAGGCAAAGACCACAGTCGCAGTTCAGTCTCAAGTAGAATTTTGTGAGAAAAAGAAATATAAAAGCACAGAGTCACACGCGTTTTTTGTTGGAGAACGCCTAATAGAATTTAAAGGTGAATAACCTAATGCAGCTGGAATTTTCACACATCTCGGATAGTTGTATGTATGTGTAACTTCGCGTGTCGACTCAATGGCTCAAGCTCATTTTAATGAGTCAGAAAAGTGAGGGTCACAACTGAGCTATGGCACTTATGGTGGGCAACACTGGCTGCTGAGACAATACCGCCAAATTCTACAACTGGTGACCGATATAGAAGTAATGGAACCTACAGAGATTGCTGGAGAGCTGATGTGCGGCATAACTTTAATGATTTAATTTTAAATAAAACTTATTGATAATTTGGCCACCGTAATTTAAGTGAGCTAACTGGGACGCGAAAAAAGTGTTCACGGCAAAAGTCTTTCGTAAGACAGTTGTCAATTCTGCCAACTATCTTGAAAGCTTCTTACTGTCTTTCGAAAGACTAATTGATAGATGTGCTAACGGGGAGATCTTAGAGTTGTGCTGTTCGCCTTTTCGGCAAAATAAATAAAAAAAAAAGAAAAAATTTTTCTTTATAAAACAATACAAACTATTAAATTAAATAAGAATAAAAATTAATCACAAAAGAAGGAAAACATACTTATAAATTAAGTTTGATTAAAAATATTTGCATTTAAGAAAGACAAAAAAAAAATTAAAAAAATAAATAAGATCCCAAAACTTAAATGAAATAAAGAAATGATTTTTAAAATGTCAAATGTCTAAAAATTTAAAGAAAATGGAATTAACAATAGAGTAATAAATTAAACAAAAAAGTAAAAAATAAAAATTAATAAAATCAATTTCTAAAAAGTAAAAACAATAAAAAAATAAATATTTTTCTTTTTTTTCGCAATGATCTGAAAAATTAAAAGAAAATTTTACTAAAAAAATAAAAAAATAAATATTTAAAAAGAAAAAACAGAATTCAATAAAAACGAAATTAAATTAAACAAGTAAGGAAGTATTAAATATATATTTTTTCACCTTTCCGAAACCTACCGCTAGATGGTAAGCCGGGGTGTATCAATTTTGAGTAAATTAGCTTCCTTAAATTTCGAAATATTGCAGTTTCAAGCATTTCTGAAATTTACAGTTATATGAAATGCGGCCGTAATTTTAGTCCGATTACAATAATTTTCAACGTTTTGCTTTTATATGGCAAGAACAATAAAAATACCGAGTTTGGCACAAATTGGTAGAACGATTACAGATATACATATGAATCATTTGATTTTGAATAAATTAGCTTTAATATTTACGGATTTATCGAAGATTTTGTCTTTCTCTAAATTACCGTTATGTGGGATGTGGGCGTGGTTATTGTCGGATTTTTTTTTTATTTACGACCATTTAGTATGCTGTACCAAGGCCAACAAGTGTGCCAAGTTTGGAAGAAATTGGTGCCGCGGTTACCACGATATACACATGTAACCATAAGTGGGCGTGGCTATTCCCATTTTCCAAAAATTTATAATATTCTTATTTTTCGTCTGAAAATTATTATAAATATCAATTTTGTGTGAATTATCTTCGGTAGTTACTAAAATATCGCAGTTCTCGTATTTCTGGAAATTACCGTTATATGGGAAGTGGGCGTGGTTACAGTCCGATTTCACCCATTTTCAATACCAACCTACGTTAGATTAATGGAAACCTACGTACCAAACTTCGTTGAGATATCTAAATTTTTGCTCGAGGTATCGTGTACACGGACGGATGGACAGACGGACAGACGGACGGACAGACAGGCATGGCTTAATCGATTTCTTTTTTCATCCTGATCATTTATGTATACATTTGTCTATATCTATCTCGATTCGTTTTGGCTGTTACAAACAACCGTTATGTGAGCAAAATTTATATACCTAAAATAAGCTTCTAAAAATTTATTTAAATTAAAAAATGAACATTACATTAATTTAAATCTGAAAACAAAAATCTGAAAAATTAAATTAAAAAAGAAATAAATTTTCATCGAAGAAAAAATAATAATTTCGCTGCGCCACGACTGGAACTCGGATCTCTTGAATGCCCCGCCACTCGCTCGACCATTGCCATTGTTGAGCTAAATTCTATGCAAGTGCTTTCTCTTAAAATAGCTTTTTTCCAAGAGTCGTGAATGAGTGCGCTTATTTTCTAAGACTTTTGTGCTAATATAACAAAAGTCTTTCGCACTATCTTGCCATCTATCTTTTATTGCTCTCACGAAAGCTTTTCTACTATCTTGGCTAGAATTGCCGTCTTAGGGTCTGACATATTTTTTGTCATTGGCGAAAACCGGGAACAGATAAAGTCGAAGCTACTTTTTAAATATTTATTTACATATGTCTCGATGTCAAAGAGTGATATATCGTTAAAAAAAATATCTTTGTTTTAGCTGTTCCTAGGACTCGTCAAGGACCCTCAAATGCCCTCAAAGCAAGCTTTAAGATTTTGGGGTAATTGCAACCCTCTCTCTTTTGCATGGGGCATCAGATTATTTCGTTCACCAGGCCAGTTGCAAAAATAGGTCACGCGTCAGAGCAGTAGGGGTGAAAGAGATTGTTCCGACCCAACCGGAATATCTACCGTTTATTTATGCATTGAACCCACACGGGTTAAGAAGGGGGAGCTGTTGTACTTTAGTTGGAACTTGGACTGGAACTGCCACATTAGCTTCGGTACTATACTGCAGCATTTTCTTGGTGTCTATTTCTATGCGCACCTTAAACAGCTGGGTCTGTAGAAGTTCGGACTTTTCAAACTCCCTTGTAAATCGACAAAAACAACTGCCAGGCAGCTAGGCTAGTGGTCATTTACTGCGAACCGAAAGGAATGTGCAGGCTGTTATGTGAGCCTAAATCAAGGTAAACTTACCTCGCCACGGAAGCACGGCAGGTATCTACAGAAATAAAATGCATGGCATGTGGACGAAGGTAACACCAAAAGTACTCAGGAGCATCTCCTGTGCGACTCAGCCACCTTTACTTCGCAATCTTCTGCTCACTGAAGGGAATTTCATACCAAAGGACTAACAAAATATTAAACAAGCCTGGTAATTAATAATCAACTTATGGTCTATGTTGAAATCTCACTTATCATCCAAGCTAACCTAACCTAACTGGTAGCCGCAACTTTAATCTCGTGTGTTCATGACCCGAAGGTGTGCAGCGGTTGAAATTCACGCTTTTTCATAGTAGGCAGCGGAAGGTATCCTATTGGCAATCATTCACAAATGTCTGCAAAGGTCCATTTTCATTATCCCCGAAGAGGAGAAAATTAAGCACCTATGCGTTCGGTGGCAGCCTATACTATACTTTTTGCTTACACGCTTTTGGTGCATAACGAGCAAAGAATGGTGGTGTTAGAAAGAATATGTCTTCTGCCACCGGGAGCCAAAGAGTGGCTGTCGCTAGTTAGGATATCGCTAAAACGAATTTTTCTTCGTTCACCCAAAGAAATAGTTATGGAAGCAGTCCGGCATCAGGCTCAGCGGCATATTTGGCTATAACCAAAAGTACCACAGGTTTTAGGGTAAATCGTGTAAAAAGTGTTCCCAGCATGTCTTAGTAGAGTCTCGGACAAAACTAACTCTGTACCTGAAAACCCGGAAAATTACAGGAAAATACCCAAATACTGAAAAGTTTCAAAAAATGATGCTCAAGAAATCTTCAAAATTTTCAAAGATATATCAAAAAAAGAAGCCGAAAATATCTTCTCAAAAATCCTGAAGTGTTTCATTTGTTATCAATGCCGAAAAAAAACTAAAATATTAGCTTATATCTTTTTCGACTCTTATAAAAGGTAAAATAAATCTATAATCCAAAAATTTTAAGTCATGTCGAAATTATATTCTACTATGTAAGAAGATTTCTAAAGTGTTTTTTTTTTTTTTTTGAAAATCTAAGCATAATTTTTATCTAAATACAAATATATTTAGGCCGTTATAGACCAGTTTCAAAAATATTCCTTCTGCTCACCCAAATTCTGCCGTTTCGGCCAAAAGTTGCCATGCAATTTTTCTTTAACTTTTAATTTTCAACTTTAAACACGTTTATTTTGTTAGCCTGCTTGTATCGCCTTCATTACTTCGTTAGTCGCACTAACACACACCCATCATGCTCACCCATACTCACCCATTTGCTGTTCACCCTTAAAGTAGCTAAGGTAAATAATGGATTTGTTGGCCGCTTGTTTTCGAATGAATGAAAACGCAATAAACTTTATTTCCACTGAGCGTGTGCATACGTGCTACAGTGCGTATGCGTACGTGATTGTATGTTGTGAAATAATAAAACACCAATAACAGCTACACGCAATCGCCATCGCAGGTGCCATAAAGTCAGTAAAAAGCAGGTGCAGAAAAAGAATCGCTCGAAAGGAGAACAACCAGCGCAGGCAAGGAAGGAAAGAAGCAGCGGTGTTTGTGAAACCGGTATTCGTAGTGTCGCTGAGAGTAAATGTGTGCCACCTGTCACATATTGCTGCAAGTTGCTGCATTCACTGCATTCACAGTCTTGTTCGGCTCTACAACACAAAAGTTGGATTTTTTTTGGGGTTTTTGCTTACTTGCACCAACATATGCCTGCACAAATACAAATAATACCAATAAACAAATATAAACGCACTTGCATTAATTTTTGTAGTGTGCGCTTGCATGCAAAAATATGTATGTAGTACATGCAGATACCCACCCTATCTTTTTGCTTCTTGCAAAAGTTTGCCAAACTGCTGGTATCTTAGCTACATATATAGCTGTTGTTTTTTTGTATTGCTGTCGCTGAACTGCATATATTACCATAGATACTTATTTATCGGTTTTACACTGCTCTGATACAAGTTGCACGCCGCTTGCATGTATGTACATATGTACATACATCTTTTAGCGTTTGTTTTTACCCGCGTGAAGTTAGCTGAACTCTGTTGTTTCTCCAGCTGTCGAAAAGTTGCGTATACGCCCCGTATTTCAAACGTACACATCCCCACCACAGCAAAAATGCACAGCCGTGGCAAGTCTGACACGCAGTTAACAACTGCCGCTAACAATTTACACAAAATCCCACTTTCAAGACTCATAAAAGAGAACTCGAATTGGCTTTTTAAGCAAAAGCACGTACATAAATGCTTGTGAAACAAATATGAATGGAAAGTTATTGGTTGAAGCTGAGGTAAAAAAATATATAAAAAAATAAATATGAACAAAATCAAAATTGAAAATTCTAAGGCCTATTGGTTCAGGCTTTTGCGTAATTAAGTACAGGTGAAAATTTTTGGGTATATTAGAGTATTGATAAAAAACATTGATAATGTTAGGGAAATCGATAAATTGGACGAGTTTAGCAAGGGTAACGATTTAATCGAACAAATCAACTAAATAATTGATTGTGAAAAACAAAAACATATCGATAAGTGTAAGGCAAAAGAGATATTGGTAAATAGTTATGTTAGCAATAAATTACCGATAAATATAAAATTGAGAAATTTTAATAAAATCGATAACAAATTTATGTAACATCGCTAATTTCATTGATTAATATCAGGATAAAAGCAACGAATCGTAGAGTATAAAAGAATAATACCACAAACAAAAAATATCGATAGAGGTAAGAAAGGATATCGATATCGATTAATATAGTACTAAACAATTTATGAATTACATATATGGATAAATATATATGTATATCGATTGAAATGATATCGATAACTGTTTTGACAATAAAGCAATATTGACAACGGTAATTACATGAAAATAATCATATAAAAAATACATACATACATATGTATGTTGTAACAATATACTTAAAGGTGATAAGTTTTTGATTCGGAATGACAAATAATGCGAAACTACATCGTCTTCGTTCGTCTCCCATGAACAATTTAAAAAAAAATGGACTTAGCACATTTTCACGTTTAGGTAAATATATGTATGTATGACCATACGTATGACCATGGCTACCGTAGGAAACAAGCAGAAGATGTTTCTCCATTCTCAGGATTTTTGACATGTAGCAATCGGGAAGAGCAGTTCGGCTACTGACGGCTTATCACGCTAAAACTTTTCAACTTCAGAGTTTCACGTGTAAGGTAAAGATATTGGCACTTGACGAAGAAGCACTTAACGCCATTAGTTATAAAAGGAAAAAAATTAAATACAAAATAAGAAAAAAGTGACTTAAAAAGTAAAAAAAAAAAAAACAATTGAAAAAGACAATAATTAAAATAAGATCCCTAAAATAGAAAAATATATTTTTCTTTTTAAAATAATAAAATCGTAAAAGAAAACGAAATTAATAAAAGAAAAATAAGTTAAATTTAAAAAAAGGAAAAAAATGTTTTTGCTATTTATGGCCTTATAACAATTACATTCAACAATTTTATTGAGGTTGAAGCCGTTTCCAATGAAAATGTTTGCGAAAAAAAGCACCAATTTACATTTTGCTCAATAAAATTGTTAAATATAAAAGAAAGAACAAATGAAAGTTTCTAAAAATTAAATTAAATTAAAATATATCTTTCTTTTATAATCAATAGAGACTAATAATTTAAAGAAAATTTAACTAAACAAGTAAGAAAGTCTAAGTTCGGGCGGAGCCGAACATTAAATACCCGGCGCAAGTAATAAATATATGTTTTTTCACCCTTCCGAAACCTTCCGCTAGATGGTAAGCCGAAGTGTATCAATTTTGAGTAAATTAGCGTGCTTCAATTTCGAAATATTGAAGTTTCAAGCATTTCTTAAATTTACCGTTATATGAGAATCGGCCGTTATTTTAGTCCGATTTCAATAATTTTCAACGTTTTGCTTACACGTGGCAAGTACAATAACCATACCGAGTTTGGTACAAAT
>NW_016157939.1:166583-172106 GCF_001687245.7 Rhagoletis zephyria
GACACATTACGTTGTCAGTTGCAAAGTAACGTGCAGCCGAAGTTATTTCCAGGCACCGAACTGCTCTGCATTACACGTAACTTACTTTGGAAAGCGGCTCAGAAGTATGTCTGATACCAAATGTACATTCTAAATTCCTACTTACATAAGGCGGCGACGTCTTTGTTAAGGTAAGGGAGATTCGTCAGTGACGTGGTAAGGGCCGCCAGGTGAAGTGTCTGTTGCTGGTAAGGTATTGCCCTTCACCTGGCGGCCCTTACCAGGATGTGAAAAATAGACTATTTATATACTGAGAAATTTTTCGATAGCGTTATCGATAAGCACGATTAGCGATGATTATATCTATGTTGACATACACAAACTCACATATATACATTGATAAAAACATGGACAAGTAGATATGTGCATAAATATATCGATAACAAAGTCGATAAATATTTGCATACAAATTTCGATAAACATATCGAAAACAACATCGATAACTATATTGATTAAATGGTGGATAATAAATTCCGTTAACATACACATGCATATGTATGTAGTATGCAAATGCACCAAAGCAATCATCTTGTCCAAATTCGTTCGATTAGCCCATTCGAAAATTATTAACTTACATACTTTTCAGTCATGCGGAGAAAAATAATAATAATAATTAGCCTAATTTGAAAATTTCATCCACATTAAAATGTTACTTTTTGTTAAAACCAATTTTGTACGTAGTTAACACAAAACTTTGTATAATCTAAATTTTCCGGCTTTTACTTAACTCTTTGCACACTTTCCGCAATAAATTTGACCAACTTTCTTCAGTTTTCTGTATAAGTAATCAAAAAAATTAAAATTATCTGAAAGCGTAACAAGTCGCACTACTTTGTGCAAATATTTGCTTTTATCTTTTAACAAAAACAGACAAGCAACAATTTTACAACCCCTTAACTTTAAGCACCCATTGGATTTCACTTGCAGCAAATTTCATTGTTGGCAGAAAAAAAAATAATAATATTATCATATTCAATAACGAGCTTTTATTATTTCCAGCACACAGAACTTTTTGCGCTGAATTGTTGAAAATTAAAAGTTTTTTTGGTAGTTACATATATGTACGCAGGAGCGTTCACATAATAATAGTAGATGGTAGTTCGGTCATACATTCGTACATATGTATGTATGTATATCTACACTCACGCATACACGCACGCCCATCATATGCACGATGTGACAGTTAAATATGCGCGCATTACGGGCAAACTTGCACGGTTGCTATGACTTCATAAATGCAGTGAGTGAGTATAAGTTGGTAGGAAAATTAATTTTGCCATTGGCACACTCGCGCCTCACTTTTCGATACTTTCACAACCATACCCTGTGGGGAAAATCTCTAGTTCTGAACTGGTGCGCTTCTAGTACATTTAGACCCAGTACTGGTTCGCGATAAATCTCTTTTGCATGCAAGCAACTGGCGAATTTAACATGGCGATGTCCTAGGAAGTGTCAATTGCCCCCCGCTGCATCCCTTTTTCGATAGTTCCGAACTAGTCCTAAATTCTATAGTTCCGAACCAGTTCTAAAATCGACAGACGAAAGAAAAAAGTATCATGATTTTTCAATCTTTTTGGTTCTTCCGTGTGTGCGATTTTAAGTTATTTTGGAAGAAATGTGTTTTCAATTTGAAATTAAATTTGTTTGAATGATTGTAAGAAATGTACGTTTACATACCTTTAGCTGTAGCTGAGTTTGCAGAGGTTCTCGCTGTTATTTCTTAGATTCCAGACGGTCCCAAGATGTTGAAATGTTAACACAAATTTTGATTTTGTATTACCAAGCTATGAAAAAGCATCTGCGCAGTACAGAATAGAAGCGTATTTGAACGAAAAAGCCGCCGAACACATATGTACGTAAAGTAAACAAGCCCACCGCTGCATCTCTTTTTCGATAGTTCCGAACTAGTTCTAAATTCGACAAATAAGATCTAGTTCGTTCTGCATCCCTTTTTCGATAGTTTCGAACTAGTTCTAAATTCGTCACTTAAGATATAGATTTCTGGTGAAAAAAACTTTAAAAAATTAGTTCTTTTAAAGTACCACTTTTCGCCGATTTTGGACTGGTTCGGATCTAGTTCGTATCAGACTAGTTCCTTTTTGGCGATAAAGCCCTAGTACGGAACTAGAAATTTGATTCACTAGTCCGCGGTTTCCCTGCAGGGTATACGTACTGACTCACTCGTACACTCACGCACACACACACACTTCCTCTGCTGTCATTGACTTTTGCATTGCGCCGCCGTGTCCCAATTTCAGGTCTTCCTCGTAATTTTAACTTTTCAGCCACTGTTGTGTTATTCTGATGCTTTGCTCAACTGAAACNGCCCAACCAGTTCTGAAATCGACGGACGAAAGAAAAAAGTATTTTTGGTTCTTCCGTGTGTGCGATTTTAAGTTATTTTGAAAGAAATGTGTTTTCAATTTGAAATTAAATTTGTTTGAATGTTTGTAAGAAATGTACGTTTACATACCTTTAGCTGTAGCTGAGTTTGCAGAGGTTCTCGCTGTTATTTCTTAGATTCCAGACGGTCCCAAGATGTTGAAATGTTAACACAAATTTTGATTTTGTATTACCAAGCTATGAAAAAGCATCTGCGCAGTCCAGAATAGAAGCGTATTTGAACGAAAAAGCCGCCGAACACATATGTACGTAAAGTAAACAAGCCCACCGCTGCATCGCTTTTTCGATAGTTCCGAACTAGTTCTAAATTCGACAAATAAGATCTAGTTCGTTCTGCATCCCTTTTTCGATAGTTCCGAACTAGTTCTAAATTCGTCACTTAAGATATAGATTTCTGGTGAAAAAAACTTTAAAAAATTAGTTCTTTTAAAGTACCACTTTTCGCCGATTTTGGACTGGTTCGGATCTAGTTCGTATCAGACTAGTTCCTTTTTGGCGATAAAGCCCTAGTACGGAACTAGAAATTTGATTCACTAGTCCGCGGTTTCCCTGCAGGGTATACGTACTGACTCACTCGTACACTCACGCACACACACACACTTCCTCTGCTGTCATAGACTTTTGCATTGCGCCGCCGTGTTCCAATTTCAAGTCTTCCTCGTAGTTTTAACTTTTCAGCCACTGTTGTGTTATTCTGATGCTTTGCTCAACTGAAACTGCTACGAAACCAACCACCACTAACGAACGACCGTCATATAATCAGCTTAAAATTGTCAAAGTTGTCGCACCTATTAGCAGAAATTGTTAATGACATTTTATGCTGCTGTAGCGGAGGCTGCTGTTTGCTGTTTGCAATGGCTGAGCATTGAAAAACTTGCGCTGATCAGGGACTGTACTTGTACTATAGCGTGGTCGTAGTCAATTTTTATTTACAAAAAATATTATTTCTTTAATGAACTAAAATATAACTGCATCTAACTAGATTGCCTAAATTCTAATTTTATTTAAAGATCTATTGTAAATCGGCCGACTAATAATGCCCCACCAATAGTGATGGTACTGGTAACAATTTTCATTTTTATTTAACCGTTTTTTTTGTATTATTTATCTAAACGACTCGTCTTTGTGAGGTTAGTTAGAAGTACTTCGTACTTTCACGCAGACGCATATTTGCCAATTGTGAATACTTTCCATTAATAGGTTTTAATATGAGGTACATCCCTTAAGTTCGGAATATCCCATTGATTGTTCAGATATCAGAAATAGCACAAACGGCAATAAAGCAAAATTTGCTTTATTTCACTTCTAAATTTGAACGAATACTCGGTACTCGGATGAATGGCGCAATAAACAGNCTCGTAGTCAATTTTTATTTACAAAAAATATTATTTCTTTAATGAACTAAAATATAACTACATCTAACTAGATTGCCTAAATTCTAATTTTATTTAAAGATCTATTGTAAATCGGCCGACTAATAATGCCCCACCAATAGTGAAGGTACTGGTAACAATTTTCATTTTTATTTAATCGATTTTATTTGTGATAACACAAACGGCAATAAAGCAAAATTTGCTTTATTTCACTTTTAAATGGGAAATAATACCAAAATCCAAGTTTTGCTTTATTTCCAACAAAGGTTCTAAGGTCTCAGACGTCTAAATTTGAACGAATACTCGGTACTCGGATGAATGGCGCAATAAACAGGTGAAGTAATAAAACAGCTTTCTCGCTTTATTCTGACATTCGGCTGTCTTATAGTCACATTTTATAGACTTGCTTTCAAATAAGAGTGTCAAAATATTTCTTCTCACTCTAATATTACTTCACCTGGTATAATTTCACTATGGGTGGGGTGCATGCAATAACACCATACGCAATAATTCCCATTACTTGGACACTAAAAGGCAGTTTCAGAAGTGAACTAGTATCATTTTATTATTATTCTTTTTTCTAAACGGTTATAATGCCAGCAGTGCATAATTGCGAAAGGAGGGGAGGGGGCGGGGGACGCGAGCGTGATGTCGAACGCTGGGCACTTCAAAACGCTGGGCACTTTCAAAATTGTATACTTACAAATCCGTCCATTTAAATTGTTCAAATGTAACTGGGTGACTACCTACATATGTGCACTATTTTGCTTTATTACTCAAAATGTTACGTCTAAAAGTTGGTCTTATTGCTCAAAGAGAAATGAAATAAAGCAAATTTGTGTTATTTCAAATTCAATTGGGAAATAACACNCGAGCGTGATGTCGAACGCTGGGCACTTCAAAACGCTGGGCACTTTCAAAATTGTATACTTACAAATCCGTCCATTTAAATTGTTCAAATGTAACTGGGTGACTACCTACATATGTGCACTATTTTGCTTTATTACTCAAAATGTTACGTCTAAAAGTTGGTCTTATTGCTCAAAGAGAAATGAAATAAAGCAAATGTGTGTCTTTTTTAGTCTTTTAAAAATTAGACATACATTTTTAGTTATTTAAAAGTCTGGCATATAAAATATAGTTTATGTTTTATAACATTTAATTAAAATTTAAATTGTACAAGTTTTAAATGTCCAAAATATATGGCCAAATTTAAAATTACAAAAAAAAAAAAATATGTTANTACGTTATTTCACCCTCTCCAACTCCCTCCCTTTTCTTTCTTTTTTAAATTAAATGTTCTTTTAATTTTAAAATTAAAATATTTTTTTCAATTTTTAAATTTTTAATTAAAAATTTTTAGTCTTTTAAAAATTAGACATACATTTTTAGTTAGTTAAAAGTCTGGCATATAAAATATAGTTTCTGTTTTATAACATTTAATTAAAATTTAAATTGTACAAATTTTAAATGTCCCAAATATATGGCCAAATTTAAAATTGCAAAAAAAAAAATATGTTAAAAATTTATTTGTTTTTTTTTTAGTTTTTGCCCAGCTTTTAAACCACCAAAATTCTACTTCCTAATTTTGAACTACTAAAATATTATGTCAAATTTTCACTGCCAAGCATTCAATTGTATCCCAGAATTAATGGCGACGCATATTTTACTGTAATCTCATACCAAAACGGTTGTCATATAATTATTC
>NW_016157939.1:172206-173465 GCF_001687245.7 Rhagoletis zephyria
AGAAAAATTATTTCATAAATTCTTAAATTTAGTAACCTGTGTCCACCTAGTGTGGAAACACCTTTCCTTAGAAAAAAAGAATTATAGAAATCGGTTGACGTGGTCCAAAGTCATAAAAAAAATCTTCCGACAAATTGATAACCTTTCACCTTTTTGTGAAGTTGGTTAAAAAACTAAATAGTTTCGTTGAGCTCCGACTTGAAATTGTTGGCTTTAATGTAAAATACCAGACTAACCAGTTTCGAGCAAAGTCAATCAATTTTGAAAAATTTGTCCGCCATATTGGATCAGCCATATTGGATTTTTGAAACTTGATGGAAGATTTACGAAGTGGTGTACATCCATCAACGCGAACCTGTTCGAACAGTTTTATCCCGCTAGATTCTTTATTCAGACGCTGCGAGGTCAGCTTTCTAGCCAAAATTATGCCTCAAGTATTTCAAGTATTTTGGCTGTGTTACCTCTTTTAGTCGTGGCTCCCACAGTAGTATTTTTTCGAAATGGGTTGGTTTTATCAATTTAATGATGATTTCGTTTCTCCCACGTCGGCCTTCCACGGTGCAAAATATGTTTGATGTTACACTCAACCCTGCAAAAGGGCATGTTTTTGACTTCTTTCCCTTGTCTACCACCCTTATTGGATAAAATATTCATTTTAAGCAACCATATGGTTTTCAGGGCAACGACCGCACCTGACAAAGCTTCAAAGGGCAGAGAATGTGCCTTATAAACGCTCCGAGTCAGTGACGTGACTTGACTTGTATTGACTTGAGTCAACGTGATGCTCTATAATACATTTTTCATAAAAATATTTATAAGTATATTCTATATTATGATGTATGATTATATTATTTAATTTTTGCCTTTTTTCTTTGCAGTTGGTCTGGCAGGATATCATGAAAAGAGACTGCTACACGATCTTTTAGATCCTTATAATACCCTAGAACGTCCGGTTTTAAACGAGTCGGATCCATTACAATTAAGTTTTGGTTTAACTTTAATGCAAATAATCGATGTGGTAAGTCAAATGGAAATTCTATGCTAAAATAATTTTAAGAAAATTGACTATACTGTATTAAGTTAATATTTTTGCATTTTAAATCGAACACATTCCTATTCTAACGCTGTGCAAAACTCGCCGAAATGGCTATTGTCATAGCCGGGGTGGCAAAAAGTACAGTGGGCATCAGAAACGAGCACACGGCCATTGTTGTTAAATATTTGCAAGGTTTTTAGAGTTAAAAATTATTTGTTATTTT
>NW_016157939.1:173565-176350 GCF_001687245.7 Rhagoletis zephyria
CACTTTTTTTTTACAATAACACATGAAAGTTTGTAAGTTTGGTAACGCAGCAGTGTAAATAGGCTTCGCCGGAAATTGGGTTAGCAATGAAGTTTTGCCTGCGAAAATGATACGAAAGAGTAGAAATGTGCGCGTAAAAACTTTTGGAAAAAGGCCCCACCGGCATTGCACTTTCCAGCTGCAAACACTCCTTTTGCTTCCCCTTCATTACTTTTTTTTTCGAATGTTTCCACTCTTCACACGAATGTCGCTCAAGCGCCAGTGGACGCCGATAATTCTGTAATTCGATTAATGAAGCGCATCGCAATCTGTGGCGCTGCTGTCTCCATTTGATTGACTATCGTCGAGGAAGTATTAGCAGTTAACGAGTGTAGTTGAGTCAAGTGGAGTCGCATCGAGCGTATGAGACAGGCAAGAGTAGGGCAGTGAATGACCGGATGCGAAGCTTAATGGCTAGCGTTTGTTGCGTTGGTGGATAGTGCTGTGTATTAATGGGGCCAGGGGTGTAGTTTATATAAAAAAGTTTCTTGTAGATTATTTTCGATGTGTAGTACTGGTTGTGTAGTCGACGAGAAATATATATGTATAAGATTTTGTATTAAACAGTTTTCAGATATTTATTAGGCATATTATTATTATATTATTATAGGCATATTTTTTAATGTAAAAAAACTATATTAAAATTTCTTTATTTCTCTCTGTATTTTTAGGACGAAAAGAATCAACTGCTCGTTACGAATGTTTGGCTGAAATTGGTGAGTTAAAACTCATACACAAATATTTTTCTTTTAATTAAATTTTATAACAAAATGGTGCTTTATCTTTGGTTTAAAAATAATGCTACTTCAGTAGCGATTTTTTTTTATGAAAAAAAAAATTTAACTACACTTTTCTACACATTGACATAGAAGTTCAGATATAGAGGCTTAACAACAACATAAAAAAGTATCAGTGTTCTAAAAAAATTTTACAATGTTTACCAAAAAGTTTAAGAAAAAAATTTTCACTTAATATTGACAAATTAAAAAAAAAATATTCCAAATTTTGCTTATTCATACTCATATTACAATTTTAATAATTAAAAAATTTTCCTCAAATATTTCAAGTGCTCATAAAATATACTTAAGTAACTTAAGAAAGCTTGACAAATATTTTTCGCTAAACAATTTCTTCTTACACATTTTTCCTAGAACAAAGTTTTCGTAAAAAACTTTTTTTTTAAACCATTTTCCTTACATATTTTTGTTCAGAACTTTTTTCCTACTTATTTTTTAATTGTTCCTAAACACATTTTTCGTTTAAGTTTTTTTTTCCTAGAACGAACTTTTTCTTTAACCATTTTCTTATATGTATATTAAAAAAAATTACTTCTTAAACCTTTTCCAGAAATTCTTTTCCTCATCATACACTTCTTAAAAACCATTGCCCTAAAACTTTTGTTCATAAAATGCATCCTTAAAGATTCTTCTTAAAGCGCAGTTAGTCGACGTAGCAGCACACGTAGCGAACATTTTCTAAAAATCACTAGTTGATGATTTTTTTCTTAATTCATAATTTTTACTGCAATTATTTTGCTTAAAAAAAACTCGNTAAATTTTATAACAAAATGGTGCTTTATCTTTGGTTTAAAAATAATGCTATTTCAGTAGCGATTTTTTTTATGAAAAAAAAAATTTAACTACACTTTTCTACACATTGACATAGAAGTTCATTTCGGATATAGAGGCTTAACCACAACATAAAAAAGTATCAGTGTTCTTAAAAAATTTTATGTTTACCAAAAAGTTAAAGAAAAAAATTTTTACTTAATATTGACAAATTAAAAAAAAATATTCCAAATTTTGCTTATTCATACTTATACTACTTTTTTATAATTAAAAATTTTCCTCAAATATTTCAAGTGCTCAGAAAATATACTTAAGTAACTTAAGGAAGCTTGACAGAACAAAGTTTTCGTAAAAAACTTTTTTTTGAAACCATTTTCCTTACATATTTTTGTTCAGAACTTTTTTCCTACTTATTTTTTAATTGTTCCTAAACACTTTTTTCGTTTAAGTTTTTTTTCCTAGAACGAACTTTTTCTTTAACCATTTTCTTATATGTATATTAAAAAAATTTACTTCCTAAACTTTTTCCAGAAATTCTTTTCCTCATCATACACTTCTTAAGAACCATTGCCCTAAAACTTTTGATCACAAAATGCATCCTTAAAAGATTCTTCTTAAAGCGCAGTTAGTCGACGTAGCAGCACACGTAGCGAACTTTTTCTAAAAATCACTAGTTGATGATTTTTTTCTTAATTCATTATTTTTACGGCAATTATTTTGCTTAAAAAAAACTCAAGAATTTGGACTATAGCTATGAACATAGGTGCTTTCTTTTATTTTGAATTATGTCATCTTGAATTTTTTTCGCATAATCTTTAAAGTTCCTAAATATTTATACCCTAAAAATATTCCTCAAAAAATTTATTCGCTTGCTCAAACCGCAAGGCTCTAAACCCTTTAAAATTTTGTAGACGCAGTACAAACGCTCGTCAGGACCCCTTAANGCAATTATTTTGCTTAAAAAAAACTCGAGAATTTGGACTATAGCTATGAACATAGGTGCTTTCTTTTATTTTGAATTATGTCATCTTGAATTTTTTCGCATAATCTTTAAAGTTCCTAAATATTTATACCCTAAAAATATTCCTCAAAAAATGTATTCGCTTGCTCAAACCGCAAGGCTCTAAAGCCTTTAAAATTTTGTAGACGCAGTACAAACGCTCGTCAGGACCCCTTAA
>NW_016157939.1:176450-181506 GCF_001687245.7 Rhagoletis zephyria
TTTTTTTTCTTTTACATGTCAACCGCCAACGCAGGAGTGGAACGATATGAATCTCCGTTGGAATACATCCGATTATGGCGGTGTTAAAGATTTACGTATACCGCCGCATCGGATATGGAAGCCGGATGTGCTGATGTACAACAGCGCCGATGAGGGCTTCGATGGCACATATCAAACGAATGTGGTGGTGCGCAATAACGGTTCGTGTTTGTATGTGCCACCCGGCATATTCAAGTCCACTTGCAAAATCGACATAACGTGGTTTCCGTTCGATGATCAACGTTGCGAAATGAAGTTCGGCAGTTGGACATACGATGGATTTCAGGTTTGAATAAGTTGTCAACAATTAAACTCAATGACAAAACGAAAACGCACACACACACACAAATAAATATGTACATTTAACCGACACAGCATCATAGATTAATATATGTATACAAGCACGCATACATACAAATTATAATGTTAAATGAAGTGCATAAACGGATTTCGAGAATGGCGCAGGAAGAGCCAACGAAAACTTACACGGCACCGCATATTGCCGCTGGTCATCGACATTGTTGTTGTTATGCCGGTGGATGCAACGAAACGCATAAAATGTGTGGTGAAATGAAGTTGTAAATACTTAATGCAACGCCAGGAAGTATGCCACATTTACGTTTTCAAGTGATTTTCGCGGACGATTTCCCATATCTACGTCTTTAATTAGTTCATAAAATTTTTACGTTTCTTAGTTTTGGTTTCTGCTTAGAGTTTGCATAGAAAAATTTTCAAACTAACAAATAGTGTATAAAATTTATTAATCATACTTTGCCCTTTCAACAGCTGGACTTGCAATTACAAGATGAAACTGGCGGTGATATCAGCAGTTACGTGCTCAACGGCGAGTGGGAACTATTGGGTGAGTAACGAGCGCCATACTAGAGCATCTCTGTAGTAGTTGTTGTTGTGCTTGTGTGTAACTATACATGTATATATAAATGTATATGTATGTAGGTGTCTCACAAGCATCACAGATTCAAATGTTGTTGCTATAAATGTTGCCTCACAACGAGGACGTAAAAAAATGTATTTTCATATGTGTACACACGCACACACTGCCATTCAATCGGAAATAGGATAATTTCGAATTCGAAAAAATAGTTTACATTTTTTAAATTCTTAGAAAATACATAAGGCGCTTCAAGCTTTCGCGCTTTCTCTAAACAAATACTTGTTCATACATCTGCTCAACTAAATATCTATCCCGTTATATATTTTTAACAAATAAACAAATTCATGCTAATACTATTACTTAATTAATCCTCTTCGCATTTTTGCTTCCTTTACCACATTCGGAAATTGGTTTGAAAAACGGAAAATCGGTATCTCATGCCCTTTTGCTACAGCTTTGTTTTAAAGTTCAAACTCTTTCCCGGATTCATAACTCTCTTTTCAACCATTGCAACAACGGCATATTTTCAAAAAAAAAAAACAGCTCATTTACAGTCCCGAAACTCCGAAAATTCGAATGCTTGAAAATCCAAAAAATACTTAAACATACAAGTAAATACTCGAAACATTCCCGTCTAGAATATTTTTCACCATAACTGAAATAGAAAAATATTTTTTTCACGTCAAGAAATCAGTACTGCTAATTAAATTTGGTTTTAAAAGTGGTTATGGGTAGTTTTTCAATTTTCCCGAAAAGTCGCGAATGATTCCACAAAATTTATAAAAAAGCAAAATATTCCCGAAAAGTTTAAAACCACTTTTCGAAATTTTATCAATCTTACAGAAAGATATCGAAAAATCCGCAACAAAAAACTAAAAATGCAGAAAAGTTGCGACAAAAGCTCCAAAAAGTCCGAGAAAAACCGAAGAATCACCGAAAGTCTCGAAGAATCTCCGAAAATTTTGTGATTTCCGAAGAAGCCAGAGAATCGCAAAAAAATCTCGAACTATACCGCAAAAGAAAAATAAAAATAAACTAAAATGTGATAATATTTTTTCATATCAAGAAATCAGTACCGCTAATTAAATATTGTTTAAAAAATCGTTAAGTATATTCTTCCCGAAAAGTCACGAAAGATTCCGCAAAATTTATAAAAAAGCAAAATATTCCTGAAAAGTTTAAAACCACTTTCCGTAACCAAAAATGCAGAAAAGTCGCGGCAAAAGCTCCAAAAGCTCCGAAAGAAAAATAGAAGAATCACCGAAAGTCTCGAATAATCTCAGAAAATGCTTATGTTTCGGATAGCCTGAAAAAGGCTGCGGAAAAGAGAATCAAAAAGTTCAAGCCGTGGCGAAATGATATCAAACATTTAGGGAGGGAGTCCCAAAGAAGTACATAAAGGTTGTAAAAGTTCCGATAAAAACCCGAATAACCCCGAAAAAGCTGCGGGAAAATTCCAAATCATTCGGGAAAAATCAGGAAGTGCCAGAAAAGTTTCGAAAATTTCGAAAGAATCGCAAAAAAGATACGAAATGTCGTGAAACCATATTGAAAAATTCCGAAAAAGTTAGGGAAAAAGCCTACAAAAAAGATTAAGCAGTATCGAAATAATTTAGGAAGAATTCCAAAACATTTCAGGAAAATAACCCCGAAAAACTACGGAAAAATGCCAAGTCAAGCCGGAAAAAAAATCAGGAAGTGCCAGAAAAATTTCGAGAAAATCGTGAACTGCCTAAAAAATGTCGCTTAAAAGCACAACAAGTAGTCCCTGAAATAACTTACAGCTGGCAAAGATCTAAAAGTTTAGCTTAAATTTCCCGCAAAAATATGAGAGAGTCCCAAAAAGTTCCGAAATATCTCGAAAAATTCCGGAAATGCCTAGAGTTTGAGAAACCCGGAAATTATACCGAAAAGTTGAAAAGTTTTCAGATCGCAGGTGGTGGGTAGGCAGCAATCAACATATGTCAGACTTAATACACTCATAGATGCAATAATATTTTGCAAAATCGATATCATAAAATAAGTATTAAAAGGGGTCACGGAGCGGGGACGTTGAGTGAGCCCAGGAATCCGTTCTTAGACATTGAAGAAAATAGTCCTGAGTTCACTGCATTACAGAATCTAGTTTGTTCGCCCAGGCACTTTTTACTAGCATGGGCTAGCTGACTAACTGAGAAGAAAACCCTTAGACTGGGTTTCTCCAACTTAGTCATACGCATCATCTAGGCCAAAAATTAGCCTGCGTTTTAATCAGCTTATTCTTGACTAAGTCCAAAAATTGGCTAAACTAAGTTAAGTTCAGTTGGAGAAATCAGCGCTGAGTCTATTACAGCTTGTTGTTCTGCTAAGACTCCATCAGTTCATTTTGAGAACAACGCGTAGCTTTTCAATGAATTTCGGTATATCAGACGCGTTGAGGGTTTTCCTTGTGGGACTTTCTGCCTGCTTCCATAAGCTGTCCAACAGAGATCCCTTTCCACATTGATTCGGATGGGCCACCACTTTAGCCGTTCTGGTCTTGTCAATTTCGGCAAAGTAAGACTAAATTTGTTTTCATCCAAAGTAGTTGCAGAACGCTGAAGATGGGAGAGAGAGAGAGAGAACCTTGTGCTATAACGATATAAGTTAAATAGTGTATCCGCCACCTTATCATGTTAGGTCTTTCAGTGATCAAAAGTAAAACTGAATGGTCGAGTAAGTTAGAGCCGTAGCGAGTCTGCCATTTCGGAAAGGTAACTGGCAAGCACTCGTTAGCCTACAACATATCCAATAGGTATCGACACTCGTTTGACCCTGAATTGCGGAAGAATACACTGGACGGTCAGGTATATGGGTAGCAGCATTTTTTAAAATAGATGTTGGGTCTGAGACATATTCGAAGGAATAAATAAGAAGATCTTGTTTGTAGGACCGTCAGTTTTTCTCATTCGTGCCTTCAGCGAATTCTACTAGAAAGATCACGGGTCGCTGAAGTACCAATACATAGCACTTCTGTAAATAGGCCTAAATGTGTGCTGCCAAGCTCTGAAATAATCAAACTGAAAGATGTGGATCAAAGTCGATTTCACACTAGTGATTAATCTGAGTTTTGGATTTTATTAGCTCATTTTCAACACACTAAAATAGGCAGGTATATACAGTACATTTCAAACATTCCAATCAATTCATAGATCGGCTGAAAATAAGGTAAAGAAGGGCTGAAGGGCCCCACCTATGTTCCCGATGCTGGCGCAGTTCAAATTTTATTTATGTGAAATAGAGCAACGTTCACCAGGGCGTATGTGTAAATAAGTGAAATTGCATATCAGCAACAATTATTGCTTTTTTAGAGCAGAAACATCACATGAAAGCGCCAAAAATTTCAGCTTCACAAAACTTGAAGTACTCGTAAAACCGAGTTGGTCTCCAGTACCTTTCTCGCTTCTTCTCAGCCACAAAGTTGAGCTCATGTAAACATTTCAATTTGCTGAAGCAAATGCGCTATATTTTTAAGCACCAGTAAAACCGCTGCCACACTTGATTTATGCGCCCATTTTTCAATTGCTATTTTGGATACAACTGTGCTTTCATAGCCGCAACTGTGCTTCATCCGCAAAGTATGCTTTTAATCCAAGAAATAGGCAAACGTTGAATTTAGTGCCGGCTAGTATTTAAGAGGCAAACGGAAGCATAGCATCATACGAATGTAAGCAAATAAGTAAATGTATGTATGTAGTGGCGGTTCCAAAATTTTGCCAACCAACCAAAGAAACCACCTGACATGGCCGCAATGCAACAGCACAGTCAATAGTCGACGCGTCGCTATTCTAAGAATTTATAGCGCATTCGATTTGCGAATTTTATTGCCGTTTATATTATTTAAGTTCGACGTTTGCGGAATTTTTTGCCACTTTAATTGAATTTATGTGCGGTGGCGTGCTTTTGTTGCGACAGCACAAACAAATAAGTGAAGCGAGTGGAAAAGTTTTATGCTGAAAAATTTCAAATGCATACCCATGTACATTAGGGTGGCTCACAAAAAAAAAGTTGCAGTTTTTCCATCGGAATTATAAAACATATTACATATATTTAGAGACTTCCGCCAATATATTTCGGCATAATATTAAGATTTATGCGAGCTGG
>NW_016157940.1:0-626 GCF_001687245.7 Rhagoletis zephyria
GATCATCCCAGCTCTTCTGGTCTCTGCCTGCAAACTGCGCCAGTAGTCGTTTGACGTTACGGTTCGCTCTGTCCGTCGGATTTTGCTGCGGTGTGTACGGAGCAGTGAATTGGTGCCTTACTCCCATCTCCTCCAGGAATTGCTTAAATTTCGCGCTGATAAATTGCGTTCCATTATCCGAGATCCGGATTTTGGAATGCCGAATTTGCCGATAATCCGCTCTCTCACAGCTCGAATTACTCCCTCCGCTGTTGCCTTCCGCATTGGTACAATCTCGACGCATCTTGAGAAATGATCTAGTATTACCAGTGCCATAGTGTTTCCATGCTTGGATCGCGGAAGAGGTCCTACGAAATCAACACACACTGTCGCCCAGGGTTCTTCGGCTAGCTGCGTCAGCATCTTTCCGGCTGCTTGCGGCTGGCTTGGTTTGTAAAGCTGGCACGTTTCACACTGTCGCACGTACTGCCTCACGTCACGGAACATGCCCGGCAAAATAGTACCGCGCTGTCGCCCGCGCTATCGTTTTTCGGATGCCCATATGGCCTGCACTGGGAACATCGTGAATTTCCCGTAACACCCTCTGTCTTTGCTCTGCCGGCACGCATAGTTTCCATGGCAACACG
>NW_016157940.1:1788-4225 GCF_001687245.7 Rhagoletis zephyria
TTGCGATACTGCACATCGAAGGAGTACTGCTGCAGTTCCAGCGCCCACCTTGCAATCCGACCGGATGGACTCTCTATCTTACTCAGCCATTTAAGCGCTAAGTGGTCGGTGGTGACGGTAAACGTATATCCTTCTAGGTAGGGTCTCATTTTTCTGATCGCCCACACTATGGCCAGGCACTCTTTCTCCGTTGGTGAATAATTAAGTTCGGCCTTGTTAAGCCGGCGACTCGCATATGCGATTACGCGTTCTGTTCCTTCAATCTCTTGGGTGAGAACAGCTCCCAGCCTGTAGTCGCTCGCGTCTATTTGCAGAGTGAACTTCTGCGTAAAGTCGGGGAAAGCCAACACTGGTGCCTCGGTTAACGCGTTCTTCAGCGCCTCGAACGCTGTCTGTTGCTCGTCGTTCCATTTCCACTTGTGGCCCGTCTTTAGCATGGACGTCAGCGCATGCGCCACTTTGGAAAAGTCGGGGACAAATCTTCGGTACCATGAATTTATCCGTAGGAACCTGCGTAGCTCCCTTATATTTGTCGGTGGTGTCAGCTCTTTGATAGCCGCGACGTTCTCAGGATCGGTGTGAATGCCCTTCTCGATGACGACGTGACCCAGATACTTCAACTGCTTCTTGAAAAACTCGCATTTTTCTGAGTTGATCCTAAGATTCGCCTGCCTAAGCCGTCGGAAGACCTCCGAAAGATGTTGGACGTGCTCTTGCAGGGTTGCGCTGATGACAATAATGTCATCCAGGTAGGCAAAAGCATACGGCTCTAGTTCTGGACCGATAACTTGGTCTAACGCACGCTGGAACGTCGCGGGGGCGGAGTGGAGCCCAAACGGCATTACTCGCCATTGAAAAAGGCCACGCCCTGGCACTGTAAAAGCAGTGTACTGCTTGCTCTGCTCTTCCATCGGGATTTGCCAGTAACCGTTTTTCAGGTCAAGGCTGCTAATGTAACGCGCGCTTCGTAGTCGGTCAAGGATATGTTGGATCTTCGGTAGGTGGTACGCGTCGGGCACTGAACGCTCGGTTAGCTATCGGTAGTCGACGCAGAGTCTCCACTTGCCGGTCTCCTTCTTCGCCAACACTATCGGGGCGCTGTGCGGACTGTGTGAGGGTTCAATACACCCTTTCTCGATAAGGTCGTCGATTTCCGCGTTGATGATTTCCTGCATCTTTGGGTTCTTCGGGCAATACCTCTGCTTGACCGGCCGGTCATCCTTCATGACGATCCGGTGAGTGGCAATATTTGAAACTCCAGACATCTTCTTAATTTTGCGTAACTCTGACTTTAAGAACTCTCTCGCTTCGTCGGTTGTCGCGGCTTCTGTAGGCATTTGGGTTTGATTTGGGCTCATCGCATTTACCTGACCTCTCTGCACCTCCCTCGCGTATTGCCATGAACGTTTCTACTCCTTGTGCACAGCTCTCTTCTCGGAGTGTCACTTCTGAGTCTCCGCAACATAATCGGACCCCCGCTTTTGCCAGGAAATCGGTTCCAAGCACCAAGTCATCCATCAAACCAGGCAGTACCAAAAGATCGCTTTCATGCACCTGATTCGCTAACTCCACTCGTGCCGTTATAGCCTTCAGCACCGTTTTGGATCTCCCATCACCCATTACCACACGCGTGTTCACCTGTCTAGCCTCTCCCACATCCAGTCTCTTAACCATGGCTTCGCTCAAGAAACTTCTTGTTGCACCTGTATCAACTGCAGCTACTACGTCGACCTCATTTACTCTGATCGCCGCCATAATTCGGCCATACGACTGCCTTAGTACACTATTTAGTTTGGGCGAGGCTGTTCTACCTGACGCCCCACTCCTCGCCGCAAATGGGACCTCGACCCGTTTCCCGATGCACTACGGCAGCACTCTCGAGTCGGGACATTGCATCGACCACAGGTCCAACAAAACTCTCTCCGTGCAGCTCTACTCTCCCTCGCAAAATGGCCATCTCCCCCGCAATGTCTACACGCAGTCCACGGATTAACGTACTCCGACTGTAGTGTTGCTACACCGCTGTGTGGTTCAGGTCGGCGCTGTGTTCTCTCTGCTCTGGCCGTCTCGTCACTCCTAGGCAGCTCGCGCATGTGCTGATATCTCTCCGTAACCCGTGGAGTTGTTCGCGCTGCGGCTCTCAGTGGCTCTCTCACCGGGGGGATATTTTCCATATCTTCCGCCAAACTCACTAGCTCTTCTAGGGTGGTGAACTCGGATCGTTTGACGTACCATTGGAACTCGCTTCTGGAGTTTCTGTAGATACGCGTTAGCTTCTGCTCTAAGGTGTAGGTCGCGTGTCGCATCAGACTCTGAAGGGCCAACACATAGTCTTTAAACTTCTCGTTCTGTTGTTGGACGCGACGACGGATCTCATCGTCTAAGGTTTCGTGGTAGCGAGAGTTTAAGAAGAACCTTAGAAAGTCTCTCTTGAAGT
>NW_016157940.1:4413-13008 GCF_001687245.7 Rhagoletis zephyria
ACTCTGAAGGGCCAACACATAGTCTTTAAACTTCTCGTTCTGTTGTTGGACGCGACGACGGATCTCATCGTCTAAGGTTTCGTGGTAGCGAGAGTTTTAGAAGCACCTTAGAAAGTCTCTCTTGAAGTCCTCCCACTGTCGCCAATTCCGGTTATTACTGCGGAACCATGTCAACGCCTTCTCCTTAAGTAGTTCTGGCATCGCTCGCGGTAACAAGTCACGATTCACCTCGTATACTTCCGCCAATTCTTCTACACGTTCGATGAAGCTGAGCGGGTCTCGGCCGCCGTCGTATTTGAAACCCCACTTACGGACTCGGTCCATGATTGTTGCCAGCGATGTCGTAGGATACGTTGCGAATGGCTGTGGTGTCTCAAACGCGTCAACGGGCATTGGTGACTGCATTACACTGGCTCCCTGGCTTCCACTTGGTGTTGCTGCGGTAACATTCAGCGCAGGCTTCGAGTGTTTCGCTTCTAGCTCTTCGAACCGCGTTTGGTAGTCTTCGTTGTTACTTTCTTCTTGTATAAATGAAGAGAAACGTCTTCGCAGCTCTTCGACTGTTCCTGTCTGTTCGAGGCCGAGCTCTGCCATATAGGTCAGCAGCTCCTCTCGGTAGAGGTAATGTATCCACTTTCTCTTCACCATTGTTTTTTTTCACACTGTTTCTTCACTGGACCGCCTACTAGTAGTTCTTCGGGTGGTCACTGCACTTTGTGTCTCTCTCACTTGTGCCCTTATTGCTTCTTAAATTTGGGTCTTTCGGGTAGTCGCTGAACTCAGTGTCTCTACCACTTGTGTTTTCTCTCTTATTTTTCTCACTTCACTTTTTTTCACGGCACTCTCCTTTATGTTTCGTTTCCTTTAGAGTCCCTGCTCGGGCGCCATTTGTAACGGAATTTCCTGAGTGCTGGGCGTAGCTCTCGGTTGTCCAGGGTCCTGTAAGGAGTAAACACCCTATCTCCTCAAGAAATTAGAGCACACTCGCTTCTAGTTTACAGCCTCTTTATTCGCTATACTCTCGCTATACCTACTCTCTAAAGTATAGAACTAGAGTAGGTTTAAACCCTACAGCTAGCACCAGTCTCATTGGTTAAAGCCCACTTCGAATATACAACAATAGTCTCGGAGGTTGATCCCTCTTCCACTACCCGTGTGACCCACATTGCCACGTATGCCTAGCTAATGAACAATGCTTGTTAGCACTGCTCCTTTTATACCATTTTTGTCCATCCGCAGACAGTTATCCTCATTACAATTGTTTGTGCTTTATACATGTTATGTAGGTATTGTACATACAAACTAATAATTCAAAATATGTTAGTGTATACATACACATGTACTAGTATAATTCAAACAGATGCAATTCAATAAGTATACGTACATACATATATCCGAAGCGCTTTTTACAATTTCAAATATACAATTCAATGGTACATATCTTTTAATTGAAATTATATATATATATAAAATAGTTGTTGTGGGGCCCAGGGCCACAGGATCCGGGGTCCTCACAATATCTTTGGTTTGGTTAGGTTAGGTAAACGGGCTGCCTCCGCATATGGCACACTTGGACTCGACTAAGCTGTCCGTTGTAATGCCCTCAGAGAGGGAGGAAAAAAGGGACGCTAGGAGGGTAAAGGAAAGAGGGATGAAGCTATGTGAGAAAGACGACACCTATGGCTTTTTGCCAGAGACACGCTCCGTGCTCACAACGAAGCTCTTCAGTCGACTGATGTCCACTCCCGAGAGCTCATCGGGAATGTGAAAAAAGTACGACCCAAGGTGCTTAAACCTTGGCTTGCAAAGGCGGGGCACCAGAGCAGCAAATGTTGAGATGATTCCACCTCATCATCCTCCATGCAGCTGGTGCAGTAAGGGTTATCCGCCACATTCAGCCTTACAGCATGGTTACCAAGCACAGAGTGACCAGTAAGCACTCCCACCAATAGTGAGAGATGCAGCTTGCTTAGTCCCAAGAGCTGCCCAGACCGCCCCGGTCCACTCGTGGCCAGAAAGACTTTGCCACCTTGCTCTTAACGGTCTTCGCCCAGCGCTCGCTGAGCTGACTATCTGTCCAGAAGCAGACCACACGAGGTCAGCGGAGCCCCAGACCCTCCCTATCCGAAAGTAATTCCTCGAGGGTTCCCTATCTTGCAAGCTCATCAGCCATGCAGTTGCCAGCGAGCTTAATAGCAAAGTAATCAGACGCGGTCGATAGGGAAGTCAAACACTCCCTCACCGTTTTCGAACGCACCGTCAGGAAGCCAAGAGCCCTAATGGAGGCTTGGCTGTCAGATTAAATATTTACCTCCTTCGTCTTCGTGCGCCATATAAGCGGAGATCAACCAGAGTTTCCGGTTGCACCCTCCAGGCTCTCCGTCACAATGTCACCATCGCTGAAAATACGCAGAATAAAAGCATTAAGTTCCTTCTTCATGAGCATGCAGGATCCAGTTCTACCTGCTTCCCGCTGCACCACCAGTCTGTCGTCCCTCATTCCGATACCAGAAACCTTATTGCAGCTGCTCAGCCACGGCTCCTGGATCAGGACTACTACAACTCCACCTTGCTCAAAGCGGATTAAAAGGTTGGCTGACGCCGCCTTAGAGTGCTGAAGATTTATCTGAAGAATATTCATCCTCCGAAATCCTCTCCAGCACCCCTGCGCAGGCGCCATCCCCATCGGACGCAAGGAGCATTTCCTCCTCCGCCCTGTCGAACAGCGGGCCAACAGAGATGACCGATCCCGCAGTTGAGGCAGGGCCAGCAATGCTGTCACTGTCCGACATGACGGATTCGACCTCCATACCTACGGGGGCATCCTCTCCATTCGTATTTACGCCCGCCAGCGCAACCGGAACAGGCTCGTCATCTCCCCTGGAGTCAGTCTGGTAGACCTTCAAGACTACCTTCTCGAAGCCGTAGTAAATGACAACATCAGCGCTTGCCGGAAGTTACTGTCGGAACTCTCCAACCGGATCGCCTTCCAGTTGTATACTGAAAGGTCCGGGTTGCAGCAGCGGAAAATATCTTCCACCTCCCTCAGCGAGGAAGATACCGAGGAAAGCCAGACCGGAGCACGCGGACGCAAGGGAAGTTCCCTCTTGTCCACAACCTCGAGTCTGGCTCCCTTCCACACCTCCCCGACCAGCGCTACTGCCGCGCTGTAGGGCGAGGCCGACCGCTCGTCGGTGCATACCACCTTCTTAAACATGCCCTAGTGCCAACCAACACTCTCGCACCGCGGCGGTGGCCCCGGTTTTCCCTGACCATCCTCATAAAAACACCTGACAAGGCCGATGACACCTTCCTCCAGTCCTCCCTGGCGATGGCCCGTCCTCCTTACCCCGATCCAAAACGCCCAGAGTGATAGAGCCCGCCCGTTTAGCGATCTCGTTAACGACTTTAGGCGTCCCTCCCGCTCTGGGCTTCTTGAAGATCCTGCGATCTCTGCCGCTTGACAGGGTCGATACGGTATGCACTCGCATCCCCAGAAACACCCTCACCACAGCCCTCCTGGCAATCGCTTAGCACCCCCTGACCCACTCGCGCGATCGCGCGTGCTGCTCAGATAGCTGCGCAGCACCCTGCTCGCCGTAGCGCGAGGATCTTGATAGCTATGCGACGGTCATCGCGTGCTTTCCTGGCCATCCCAGCGTGCCGTTTATGCCTAACGGAGGGATTTCCCCCAGATTTAGCCGCAAGTCCTTGGCTGGTACCGGCCACACTGTCCATTGCCCTCACGTCCAGAGCCGCAGACGATTTCATCTGCGGCCCTGCCTCCGTCGTGGATGCATGCGAATTCGCCCGCGCCCCTAATCCGGAGTGAAGTTGCGGTGGGTTCCTACCAGCACCACCAGAGTAAAGTGCAACTGGCAACTCAGAGACAAACTGCTTAAAATTTTATCAAAATACGATTTTGATATACTAATCCCTCATTCAATCACAACAGAAATACAAATCCCAACAAAAAGTTTAAGCACAGAGTCAACTCAAAGCATAAAAACAATGTCCGATTTTAATTTGCAACTGGCCTCAAAAGCCATTCCGAGCTTTTCTGGAACTACAGGGAATTGGAAGCCTTTTTAAAAGTAACCAAAATCATATACAATGACTTATCTGAAGATGGCAAAAGTGCACTAATAGATTTTGTAGTTTACGTAAAACTAAGACAAACGATGAAAACGAAAACGTTTTTGCAATACAAACTCCCCAAATATTCCAAGAAAGATTTATTAAAAACAAATACAAAAACACAGCAACTATTCCACACATACAAAGCCAACTTGCCAATCTTACACAAAGAAATTTAAGTGTCACTAACTTCAAAAACAAAATTTTACATCTAATATCTGAATTAAACACATTGCAAATAGGACAGCTAGGTACAAATGCAACTGAGCAAAAATCCTTAAAATAAAGTGAATTCTAGGAACAAACAAAACAAAAAAATAAAAATACACTTCTACCAAACAATATTTACATACACTAATTCTAATAAAAAAGATAAAATAAAAAAATATTTAGTTAAAATATCTTAAAGGTACGGACTTGTCAGAATCTGAGCCGGACGTCAAAAGGAGCGCTGATACATCGATGTGCGGATAATCTGTCTGCACCATCTGCCCAAATACTGCCAAAAGGGTTGAAATTTTTTTTATACAGTTTTTTATCTCTTTATAAATATGTTGCTCTAAACGCTTAACGCCTTCTGTACTGCAGAGCGCCGGGATATTGATGGCAGCGGACTCAGTCTCTACTCTTCGCTAGATGTCGACTGCGAATTTGACAAGGTCTCAACCGGCTGCAGAACCGAGACAAATGAGGCGTTCTCTTCTCTCCTCCGCTGCATCGACACCTCACCATCGCGGCTATCAATCAAAAATGGAGGGTGGAAATTATCTTTTTTGGAAGCATATGCGCGGATGCATTCAAAAAGCTCCCAATCTTTCGCTTCTTGAGCAGTCACCACTTTTTTCTTCATCAACGCATTTTACCGTCCAGGCGATCCTTCAGCTCCTTAGCGATTTCTCTAAGAAAACACTTCTTAATAAAGTCTTTAAAGTATTTATATTGCTCTTACTCGCTTCCAGCCCTCGTTGCTGTTGGCGTTCTTTGAAGTTAAGTACACATCTTTTGCAATCCGCTTTTCCAGAAGGATTCTGAGTTCTGAACAGCTCCCTGTAAAATAGTATTTTTAATTTATATAATAATTATTAATCATATGTGAATGTGAAATTCAATTATATAGCTTTTCTTAATTTTTTTTGCCTGCGGGACCATGTTCATTTATATCCACTCGCTTTGGTTTTCTTTAACTTATGGGTATACGTGCGTTGTTCGGTCTTCTTCTTGATAATGCTTGTTGTCAAATTTTTCAACAGCGCTGCCGTATCAATAACTTTTATTCACCTCATAGCTGTCAAAAATTTACTATCCAGTGGACTTTTCTATCAATTGGCACAAGTCCCTGATTTTAGCACCACGAAGTTCGATTTCGAAAATTCGCCATTTTGAAGCTAAAACGGTGTTTCCACGTCAACCGAATCACGTGGTTCGCTCTCTCAATTATGAACGGCGAATCAACCTGTTCACAGAACACATTCGTGATTCACTTTGCATCTCTGCTTCTTGTTCTTTGCTTTTGCTCAATGTTTAATGTGCTGTTTATTGTGCATTTCAACGGAGGAGAAAAATTTGCAGTAGTTAATTACCCTGCAAGAACAGTGACTATCATTTGACAAATCATTTGAGTGGCAAGATTGATAGAGATTTCTGTCACTGGCTACCTACAAGTTTCTATCAAATTCTAAAGGACAGTGTGAAAAATCTGATGTAAAAATTTGTGTACATGTGATCTTCCGTCTTCCTCCAACTAATGGCCTTATTTAATGGTCTCTTTTTCACCAACGCAAAATTTCCAAATGAATTTACCCATCCCTATTTCATTCCTACCCAGTAAGAACCCTATCTGTTAACTAATGCGTTATATACGCCTCGTACTACAAAGTGTGTGTGAGAAATTCAAAAACTTTCCATCATTTGACATAGGGCTCCTGGAGAAATCTAACGCATAATCGTTTCACGTGTGAGCAGTTTTCTCTTTCTTTTATATGTAATTCGCTAATATTTTATCCTATATATAGTGGTCTCTTTTCAATCAGATATTATTATGCGATTAATAACGTGTTATACAACGCAAAGAATAGCATATAGATATCGCTAATATGCAAATGTGTTGGTTTTTATTGATAATTTTGTAAGTGTATTGGAGAATGCGTTAGGTCGTTCTTGCTGGGTAGTTGGATTAATAGGGCTTAGTCGATACCACCAAGGTATTAAGCTGGATCTCCATAGACAACCGTATGTCAAAACTGAGCAACTCCATAGTGTTGCATTATACATACACACTTATTTATAAAGAAAATGCTTACCGAGCCGTAAAAATTATCTACCAATACATGTATATGGATTTATATATACACCAACGTGTAGTGTACTTACCTTGAAGTTGCTTGTCTACGCAAGCAAATGCATGAAAATTGAGAAAATTCAACCTTGTGCGCATTCGAATTCATGTTCGAATCTTTGTCCGTTCTCTGCGTTTGCGCGCATACTTATGGAGTTCATCCCATAAGAACATGTGCATACAACTCGGCTGTCAAACGCACGCATATGTATACGCACGCATACACGCTAGCGTATGGAGTTCCAGCTTTACCCAAATCCTACTCAGTATCGGAAAGGTATCGAGTACTTGTACGTAGAACTACGATTTTGCATATTAGTTAGTTAGTTAGTTGCAGCTTTTTTGACAGATATCCCATTGAAAATTATGTCAAAAAGCTGCAACTAACTTTAAAGTCGACTTTATTTTGACTATGACTACGGGCCATTGTATTTTTTTCGCAAAAAATATGCAATTGTACAAGTCAATTTATTTTTTAATATTTTTTTATACGAAAATTTAAGACAACAGTTATTTTTGTACAGTGTTTGATTTCAAAAACAATAGAATATATTTTTACAAGATTAATAGATAAAGTATTTTCATATAAAATAAGTTTGAAAAAATAACTCCTTTTTTTGTTATATTTCTTAAAAACATCAACTTTTCTAAGTGTCCTCGTGAAAGGCGGTTTCGAGATTTTGATATAGTTGCACATTGGCGTAGCCAGAATGAAATTTAGGGAGGGGCGGCCTCGACCCTATTAAGCTGGCATTTCAGGGTACTATATAAGGAAAATTTGAAAGTTAGGGGTTGGGCTCGAGCACGCCCTACCCCTACCTGGCTACGCCCATGTAGTTGCATGTTTTTAAGAAAAGCCTCTTGCAAGGGATAGATGCCCTAACAACCGTTATGTATAGACGGTCTTGCTTACATAGCTGCAGAAATGTAGTGTGCATATCTTTACATTCCTCTAATGGTTTTTTTTTGCAAAGAAGATGCTGAAGCATAATAAGTAGGGTTCGGAATCTCATGCACTCAATATTGAAAAATATGCGCTATAAGCAAGTAAAATATGCAATTAAAAATATTTTCCCATTATTTTATTGCCGGTACAAAAATAAATAACACGTGTGTTTTAACAAGAAAATAACGAAAACAATTCACTTCAAAAAAAAAATAAAAATTTATATATAAAATTAGTTTATAATCAAACAGACAGTTACAATCTTCTATGAATAGAAACATTGACACTTAAATAGTGGTTCAGATGAATGTTTGGTTGGTTTAATTGGATTGTCACCCTAGTGACAAGCAATTAGCAAGTTTTCGATTTTGATTCAACAACTTGTACCCACCTACAGCCACTTGGCGGCTTTAATGAATTTAATTACTTTATACAGAGAGAATTAGTTGCACTCTAAAACATTCTGATTGGCCTTCAAGTGATAAACTTCGGTAATTTTTGCGTGACCCACATTAAGTGCTGAGTTCCACCGCTGCCTCGTTTCCGCAAATGGTCCTATGTCCCGGCACCCATATTAGGGTAATTTTGTATTGATCAGAGATATAGGCCAGTAGTTTTTTTTGTCAAGAGATTTCGCTGAAAGTTTAAATGGTGGTAAATAAAAAAAGAAGCAAAAATATGCGAAACCACATGCATTTGTGGTAAAATATAATGCCCGTATGATACTACGTTTTTTTTTTGTATTTCGAGTGTATTTTACGCTGTATTTTGAAAGAAAGAGAAGGTCACATACAATTTCAGTACTTGTGTAAGCGAGTAAGCTATATACCAAAAAACAAACGAAAAACTAACGAAAAACAAACTAGGTTGTTAAAAACAGTCCGGCCAACTTGTATTTCGTTAGGTTTTTTGACAGATGGCTGTATTTCGTTAGTTTTTTTACACAGCTGTTTGCATTTTGACATACGAGAGATTTTCTAAGCATACAATGGAAATACAAGTTTTATCTATTGCAACAAATTGTTTGCTAAACGCTGCTGCCTTAATACAGCGTAGCGCCTTATCGTACCTGGCTTTCATCTTGTCACTCATAATTTGTGTGCGCTGTCTCACAAGAGCATGTATCTCTCTCAGCTCCTCTTCCAGGATGTTTGACGTCTCTTTTCCAATCCTTCTA
>NW_016157940.1:14472-16541 GCF_001687245.7 Rhagoletis zephyria
ATGAATTCCGAGGGTTTTCAGGAAGGAGATTTGGTGTTGCTGTACAATCCACAACGAAAGAGAGGTTTGTCCCCAAAACTACAATGCAACTGGGAAGGTCCGTATAAGGTCGTAAAACGGCTAAATGACGTAGTGTATCGGATCCAGACCGTCGGGAGACCAAGAAACAAGATGAAGGTGGTCCACTTGGAAAGGCTTGCAGCGTTTGGAACCGCAAGTGTGTCTGATCGGGACGATCAGACTTAGGTGGAGGGTATTGTGGCGAATACTGCGGCAACACAAAGCGAACAACGAGAAATAGGCAGAATGTTCGAAGAATGACGTAGAATGTTCCACAAAGAGAAACGTCAAGTTGGATGAACACTGCGAACAGCGAGAGAAAGAGAATGAGCGATAAACTTCAGAATGTTCTAGAGTTGCCATAAGTGCCAGCGCAGGTATATAAGGGCGCCGCCACCGCGAGGTGAGTTAGTTACAAGTCAGCAAGCTACAAGTAAAGTGAGCGGAGAATTGAGTTGCGAATAAGCAAGCTATAAGTTTAATTGTGTTAACAAGTAGTAAAGCGTTGTTATTGCTTTAACAAGTATTGTAAAGTGTTTTTACTGTATTAGCAAGTATTGTAAATTGTTTGTTGTACAATAAAGTTAATTGTACTACAATTTGGTCATCGTTAGCATTTATTTAACAATCCAGCGATACGAGCCCGAGTATATTTGGGAAATCCCTCAAGGTTTCGAGGATAATCGTAACAATACTATCTAGCATGGTGCATAGATAGCACGCTTGTCGTTGTTTCATGTGTTCAAACAACAACAAAATTATGCACCACGCTAGACAGTATGCACCGGATTGTGAATACCCCTATAATAAAATATGCGCAATAGATATGCAAAATATGCAAAACCATGCATTTACTGCAAAATATCTACCAACGATTGAATGCCATTTTTAAGGAAATTTCATGATTCGTAAGGCTAACTTAACCATTTCCATGTGAAGATGACCTGGAAAAACACGCATTTGCATGAGATTCCGAGCCCTAATAATAAGTTTTGCGCTTCTGATACAACCCGATCAACATTTAGGTTTGAGCTCAACTTGAGGTTAAGTTAAGAACTAAGGTATTCCTCAAATCTCCAACGTTGCTTCTCAACAGTACCTCAAGTGGAGGATCATAGCGTTCTCAACAAAAAGGGCATTTTTCTTTGTATGAAAAAAGGACTGTTTCTCAAGTTGAGAAAATGCTAGTTCTCAACTTGAAGTCCAATGTAATTCTCCGATTAGTCTCAAACATATCATTGAAATGCTGAAATTGAAATAGTAAAATACCTTATACCGTTTTGATTGAAACGACATACATAGATGAATATAAATATTAATTTTTCATTTTATTACTATTATTATTTTGTATTATCAAAGAACGTTGATAACAAGAAGGGACAACTCGTTATAATTGTAGCGAAAGTGAGCAACAGGGGCGTGCGTTCCCTTTTGCTCTAGTACATTTTTTAATTGGATGAAAAGAGAAGGCACGCCCCTGTTACTCACTTTCGCTACAATTATAACGAGTTGTCCCTTCTTGTTATCTAGGATGAAGTCCTAGTAAACTTTGTGAAAAGCAATGAATGCCTATACAACATAAAAGCGCAAAGTTACGTTGCGTACGTTTAGCTTTACATAAAAGCGGTACCGCTATTAGCTTTAAGAATAGCGTTCGGTATGATACGGTATGATATGATTTTTAGGGCCAGTTTTTCAGTGCACAGCCGTGGTTTACTCTAAGTTTAAACGCCCGATCTGGCTGGTTTAAACTAAGATCAGCCAATCAAATGTCAGCCAGCTGTTCAATTTAAACTCAGTTTACTTAATCTAAGTTTAAACTGGCACTGAAAAACTGGCCCTTATACTAGGTTCACATATAAGTAGATTATCCTCATTTTCGAGCTTAACACCCTAATCTGTAATTATAACAAGAGATTAGCCATATAAAATTCGTCCCTTGTTAATCTGTAATTATAAAATAATCTCAGATTAAACCGATAACTTTTCGGTGTCCATCCTAGTTTTAT
>NW_016157940.1:16566-29260 GCF_001687245.7 Rhagoletis zephyria
TGAAATTCGTATTATGAGTTATGCAACCGTGTCGAAATTTTCGTTGAGTATCGAATTTTCTGTCGAACGGAATTTTGCTTTCGATGGGGTCGCTACCCCAGTGTTAGAAAATTGTGAAAAATTCATGATTTTGCATTTGTTTTCTTACTTTTTGCGGGTAGACACTAATTTCAAACAATTTTTTATCAATTTCATGCAGTTTTAACGTCGTGAATACAAAACACAAGCTCGAAAGGCTGCTTTACTTGTGAAGAAAAATCCCAGTACTCAGTTGGGACGATCTCTGAGAACAAATCATAGAGCTGTGGATAGTTTTAAAATATTTTAAATAGATTTGGCTCACAAACGCCTCTTTAGACAGTCGGGAAGTTTTTAGTAAATCTGTAGACAAATTTCTTAAATATATTTCATGTCAAAATATATTGTAAAGACTACACTTAAACTCTCTTAAACATTTACTACTCCTGGCCAGTTCACTAAACTCTCACCCTCTGACGAATCGTTGAACCCCAGAACTTCGTTGTACTAATTTTTACCACCTTTTTATAAACTTGCTTTCTTTTTTATTTCATTTTAATTTGCACAAATTTACATAAATATGTATAAGCCCTCTATTTAGTTTGCTCGATTTGTAAACAAAGCTTCTCAGCGGTGAAAAATATGGTATTGTGAACAACATAAACGAGCGAAGTTCACAATAGCGCTATTCTTCATCGAATGGGCGCCATAATACCAAATCAAAATGCGTTCGATCAGCACTTTCGACCACAGTCGAAGATCGAATGTAATTCATCATAGGGGCCTAAGTCGAAACTACTTAGTAGAAGTCTGAAATGCGACTATGAATAAAGGTAAATTTTAAGTTGGTACTTAAATTTAAATTGCGACTTTGTTAGTTTTGACTTAGTTGCTGGACTATGAATACGCGCCAAAGATACTTTACCCGCAATATCGATATTTAAGTGGAAATTTATTTTTCATCTACAAAGAAGTGTTTGAAAAAATACTAAAGTAGGTTTAATCAACAGCTTGTGTGATTTATTTAGCTCTTAAGTTTGACAAACCGCTTGAGTCGACCGGCATGCCGTTTTAATCCTCAGTAAATATACAAGATGGAAATAACACAATTAGTTGAGTTGATAAGCAGGTCTAATATTCCATCCAATTGGGAGTAGGATTTTCAACATCGATTTTTCCGATATCCATATTGTTCAGCCCGATATATCGCCGTATCGATTTTACATGCAATGAATTAAATCGATTCATGATATCGATACTTTCTTAAATATCGAGCATTCCTAGTTCCAAGTAGGTATCGAAAAAAAATACTTCCCAGTACTAAAACTATGTTCACATATCAATATTATCCCAATCAAACCTCGTTTTTTAATCACCCCGTTTACACAGGCAAATCTCAGATTATTAGCCGTCAAATTTGTTGTGCTTGTTATTCTCACATCTCAAGGAAGAGTTATGTTTCTTCTCTGTGCTACCGTGATCACGTTTTTATGCTATAATAAACAATATAAATATATTTTAACTTAACATTTTATTAAAAATACCTTTACAAACCTCTTTTCCTTCCTAGCGTACATTTTTGTTTACTTTTACATTTGGCATTTCTCCTCTTTTTTGCAAAAACAATCAATATAAGTAGATTATCCTCATTTTCGAGCTTAACACCCTAATCTGTAATTATAACAAGAGATTAGCCATATAAAATTCGTCCCTTGTTAATCTGTAATTATAAAATAATCTCAGATTAAACCGATAACTTTTCGGTGTCCATCCTAGTTTTATTGATTGTTTTTGCAAAAAAGAGGAGAAATGCCAAATGTAAAAGTAAACAAAAATGTACGCTAGGAAGGAAAAGAGGTTTGTAAAGGTATTTTTAATAAAATGTTAAGTTAAAATATATTTATATTGTTTATTATAGCATAAAAACGTGATCACGGTAGCACAGAGAAGAAACATAACTCTTCCTTGAGATGTGAGAATAACAAGCACAACAAATTTGACGGCTAATAATCTGAGATTTGCCTGTGTAAACGGGGTGATTAAAAAACGAGGTTTGATTGGGATAATATTGATATGTGAACATAGTTTTAGTACTGGGAAGTATTTTTTTTCGATACCTACTTGGAACTAGGAATGCTCGATATTTAAGAAAGTATCGATATCATGAATCGATTTAATTCATTGCATGTAAAATCGATACGGCGATATATCGGGCTGAACAATATCGATATCGGAAAAATCGATGTTGAAAATCCTACTCCCAATTGGATGGAATATTAGACCTGCTTATCAACTCAACTAATTGTGTTATTTCCATCTTGTATATTTACTGAGGATTAAAACGGCATGCCGGTCGACTCAAGCGGTTTGTCAAACTTAAGAGCTAAATAAATCACACAAGCTGTTGATTAAACCTACTTTAGTATTTTTTCAAACACTTCTTTGTAGATGAAAAATAAATTTCCACTTAAATATCGATATTGCGGGTAAAGTATCTTTGGCGCGTATTCATAGTCCAGCAACTAAGTCAAAACTAACAAAGTCGCAATTTAAATTTAAGTACCAACTTAAAATTTACCTTTATTCATAGTCGCATTTCAGACTTCTACTAAGTAGTTTCGACTTAGGCCCCTATGATGAATTACATTCGATCTTCGACTGTGGTCGAAAGTGCTGATCGAACGCATTTTGATTTGGTATTATGGCGCCCATTCGATGAAGAATAGCGCTATTGTGAACTTCGCTCGTTTATGTTGTTCACAATACCATATTTTTCACCGCTGAGAAGCTTTGTTTACAAATCGAGCAAACTAAATAGAGGGCTTATACATATTTATGTAAATTTGTGCAAATTAAAATGAAATAAAAAAGAAAGCAAGTTTATAAAAAGGTGGTAAAAATTAGTACAACGAAGTTCTGGGGTTCAACGATTCGTCAGAGGGTGAGAGTTTAGTGAACTGGCCAGGAGTAGTAAATGTTTAAGAGAGTTTAAGTGTAGTCTTTACAATATATTTTGACATGAAATATATTTAAGAAATTTGTCTACAGATTTACTAAAATCTTCCCGACTGTCTAAAGAGGCGTTTGTGAGCCAAATCTATTTAAAATATTTTAAAACTATCCACAGCTCTATGATTTGTTCTCAGAGATCGTCCCAACTGAGTACTGGGATTTTTCTTCACAAGTAAAGCAGCCTTTCGAGCTTGTGTTTTGTATTCACGACGTTAAAACTGCATGAAATTGATAAAAAATTGTTTGAAATTAGTGTCTACCCGCAAAAAGTAAGAAAACAAATGCAAAATCATGAATTTTTCACAATTTTCTAACACTGGGGTAGCGACCCCATCGAAAGCAAAATTCCGTTCGACAGAAAATTCGATACTCAACGAAAATTTCGACACGGTTGCATAACTCATAATACGAATTTCACTTTCGATCTTCGATAACCAGCGAAGATCGAAAATCGAATGAAACTCATAATAAGGGCATTAGTTTACGATATAGCAAAACGAGTGTGAAAATGTATCGATTTTTCTTTACGATATTTTGGAAAAATTACATTTTTATTAAATAATGTCAAGTTTGATCATCCGTTTATGTAATTTTTNGCCCCTATGATGAATTACATTCGATCTTCGACTGTGGTCGAAAGTGCTGATCGAACGCATTTTGATTTGGTATTATGGCGCCCATTCGATGAAGAATAGCGCTATTGTGAACTTCGCTCGTTTATGTTGTTCACAATACCATANATGAATATGCGCCTTTGTCTTCGATATATCGACCTTGTAATATCGATTCAAAAAATCGATTATCGTGCGGTGAAATATCGATATTCAGAAAAATCGATACGATATCGAGCATTCCTACTTGGAACGCAGTAAAAAGTATCGAGTACAAAAAAAATTGCTATATTGAGAGAAGTATCGAGTATGTACTTGGATTTACTTGTATCGATTAAAAAGTTCGAAGAATGTAAAAAAATAATGTTTTGTTAAAGATTACCGAAATGGGAGCTGTTGTCGAAACGTCAAGACTAATTAAATTAAAAAAAAAAGACTAATAAAATATTCTTTCGGGCAGTGAAAGACACCGCTTTTGAAATACTCCTTGCAGCTTATGAAATAGTAAATTAAGAAAAAAATTGAAATGTTACCAGAGTCGGCTACATTTGCTTTGACTTTGCTTACTTATGGCGCAATACTTCTACTGCTAATCTACTACGTATGCTTTAAACGGCAATGTGGATGGGTGAATTTAAGCTTTAAAATTACAGGTCCTGACACTTGCTGATCTGGAGAGTGACTACCTTAATGCCCAGGAGTGCTGTGCTCGGTTGAATTTCTGGGTTATTCCTAAATTCGGGTCGCACGCAATACTCTGTATGCTCCTCTTACTGGGCGGCCATTGGATAATGTTTTTACTAAACATTCCAGTGGTGGTTTGGTTAGGTTATGAAATACACAAACAACCAAGGGATAGCCTAGGCGTTTACGATCCTGTAGACATACATAGCCGTGGATTGTTGAAAGTGCATTTGAGGAACTGTATGATTTGTTTGGGATTTTATTTTATTATGTTCTTCATAGCTTTGTATTGGTATGTTACACAAAATTCCTATAAGTATAATAATTATTATATTTGCTAAATCTCTTACTTTTCAGCTTAATAACGGCATTACTTAAAGGAGATCCGATCAAACGACATGAGGAAGGTCTAATTGTAACTGATTTCTAAGTTTCGGTGCCCCAAAAAGTGGCATTATTAGTTGCGGTATAGTACAGGATTTAATTTTCAACTAGCCAGAAATTTATATATATTAGTTACATTCCAGCAGCAGTACGAATAGCAGGTTTTGCAGGATTTTACAGGATTTACAGCTGTTTTCGCCATTAATAAATCTTATGTAAGGAGTCGTGCGGGAACAGCTTCCTGGAAAATCCTGTAAATTCCTGCTATTCGTACTGCTGCTGGAACGCAACTATTATGAATATACCTTTGTATGTATGTATATACATAGTGCCGGTGATACTGGTAAACGTTGTATGACACCTCTGGTGCTTAAATGACCTGTCACCTGTATCTGATTGCCTCAGTTAGTCGCTCATATTCATCAACAAAGTAGAAAGTTTTGGCATTAATGTATGATTTCCAGGTGCATTTCAGTGCAGATATAATCGAAGTGCTAAGGGTAATATTTGCCATAGAACTTTTTGCAATCACCGACGATATGTAATGGCAGAATCGCAATGGGGGGTTCTGTTGGTCGCGCGTTTGACATGAGTAGAACTGCATGTCGCAATGAAACCTCAAGGGTTTGACCCTAAATTTTTTGCCAATATCGTATGCAGTGCACGAATTTACCACTTCATTGGGCGATCTACCCACTTTTTAGTATATTATATTTTCTACCATTTTAACCAACAAAGACTAAAAATCTACCAATATTTTGCGGTAAGAAAGCAAACATTTAAATGAACATACAAACTTTGTCATCGAACACACCTTAAATAAAAATGAAAAGTTAACTTTGACGGAGAATAATTGTTCGAGTCTCCCTCCTTTAAATTAATACAGGGCCCGAATCATGATTTAATAACAGAGGTGCTAAAGAATGCAGCCTTCGTGACTTTAAATCGTTGCAGTCACATTCACTGACTAACACTTTAACTGTAGCCAATCAATCACATGTTTGACTATAGACTGCAAAGTTGAAGTCATTAGTCTTTTCTGTTATTCATAACCAACTAGTCATTATTGCAGTCTGGGGTGAATAATGAAAGTCTAAAGCAATATTTGCGTTCACTTTTTCATAGAATTACAATACTAATTTGTTTAGGAAATAAATGAGTACAAAAAAGCTTAATAAAACTCCAGTAGTATATAAAATATTTACAAAATTAATTCCAGTAACTTCCAATGAAATAAATTTGTATTTATTATATGTACATAATCTGTACATATTATGTAAATGAAAAAACAATAAAGTGCATGAGAACACGTTTCCAAAAATATTAACAATGATCCTTGAAAATTAATAATACGTCTCCGTTAACTTTCAGACACAGCAATTTTTCGAAATTGTCGGAAAGCGTTCCAAATGTAATTTGGACATTCTGAACACTTACGGCACGAATTTTTCTTGCACAGAAAGTGAAAAATTGTTCCAGAAACGATCTTGAAGTTGAAATGATCTAGACTTTTTCTGGCTAAGAATTAAAAGACAGGGTTTTCACTAAAACGATTTCTCATCTCAACACGCGGACGTCCCTCTCATTAACATTAAGTTTAATTTTCATTTTTTCATTTATTAACAAAATCATTAGCACAATAAGATCAAAAGAAAGATCTTTTATAGCGCAACAACAAATTCAGAACAGTAGCTCGTTTTTGTAACTCTTCTCTGCCGATTATTTCTCTACTGGTAGAGAATATACGTCATTCTCTACTACTCATTAGCAGTAGAGAACAGGGCGGCGAATTCATATCCCAATTCGCCTTGGTAGAGAATTGTTACAGAAACGAGCTACAGTACATACATATAACTAAAACAGCAAAAATTACTTAGGACTAAATAAAAGTAGGATAATATAATTAACAGAGTAGTATTTTTAAGTGAGTTCTACAATTCCAGGACATATACTTAAAGTAAGACTTAATTAAGTTCTCAAAACTTTTGTTCTCGTTTTGTTCTCTAGCAGAACGTTTCCCAGACTTTGGTTCTTATTTGATCCTCCTTGAAAATGTTCTCGGTACTTTCGTCCTCATTCTTTTCTTCTTGAGAACGTTCCCTAGAGTTTTGTTCGCATTCTTTGATATTACCTTTTGTTTTCATGCAGAAATAAACCAAAACCGGATCGCGTTCTCGGTCCCTGAAAAAAATTCAAAATACTGCAAAAGATTGCATTCCAATGGCTGAAATCAAATGACTAACAAAAAGTTACTAAAAGAATGCAATTCAACGGCTGAAATCAAGTGTCTAACAAGAAATAAATAAAAAAGTGATTTATGAAACATAAATCAAAAAATAGAAGGCACATTTTTTTTTAGTTTTAGTCAGGACTAACAAAAAATGATTGCAATCACTCGGGACTTCAATCAAATTAATAATTTAGTAAAAATGATTGCATTCTTTTGAATCAATAACCATTTTCTCGAATCAATAATAAATTTTATAAAAAATATTTTTTGAGCACTCGGTAGTGAAAAAGGTGTATTCAATCTTCGTCTCACGGCTTCATATGTCAAATGGCTGCTGTTGATTGGTTGGAGCAGTTGATTGTTTTCTGTTCTCTTTCACATCCTTCGTATGAAATTTATGACAATCCTCACCGCAAAAGCATAAACAAAATACATGTACATTTTGTTATTGTCGTACCGATACCACCTTATTGAATACGCCTTTGTAGTGAATAAGCTTTTTCAATTAAAACTGAATTGCGAAAAAAGCTGTTGTTGTTGTAGCGGCTATAACAACCCCGCCCTGATCGGTTAATATCTCAGTCGTTGTCGTCAAGTTCCACTAACGGCAGCCCTAAGAAGCGTGCAGCCTCAATAGGGTCGGCCCACAGGGACAAAGCCGTTAGGGTTGTCGGCTTTTCCGGGCATACGAAGAGATGTTTCGAGTCATGGGGTGTCTTCGCATGCCGGACACTCATTTGTTACATCTGCGTTTAGTCTGCTCAGGTATGAGTTTAACCTGCTGCAGTAGCCAGAGCGAAGTTGGGCTATTGTGGTTCTAGTCTCCCGAGACAGATGAAGCTCCGTCTCGTCAATGTCCGGTGGTTGTGCGCCTAGAACGGCATTCACAGGTCTGGAGTCTACATAAATCGAGACTGACTCCCTGTGAATGCCATTCAGGGCCTGTCGATAAGCTGACGGATCCAGGGGTTGTTTAACCTCTGGACTTCGTCCGTCAGTTCGTAGGGATGCCTCCTGACGTGCCTGGGCGAGCGCTCTTCAGCAAGCAGTTGCCTATTTGGGTGATCGAGTCTATGGCTCCCAACAAGAAACTGCTTGCAGAGCATTGTGTTGTGCTCCTTAATCGGGAGCAATTTCGCATCGTCGTGCAGGTGGTGTTCTGACGACATCAGAAGGCATCCAGTCGCTGTCCCTAGTGCGGTGTTTTTTTGTCGTCTGCAGCTTCATCCACTGCATCCTACTAGTCCCCGCCGACCACACTGGTGCTGCGTAATTTAAAACCGGGCGGCCTATTGTTTGTATGTTGCCAGCAACGTTTCTTTGTCTTTGTTGACAATAGCGGTTGTGTACGCAGAGAAGGAGAGCAGACTGACGAATTTTACTCCGAGTGTTTTGGGGTTATTCAACGTCGGAATTGGTGTATCATTGACGTGAATTCCCAGCGGTAGCCTGACCTCCTTCGCCCAGGTGGTGATCAAGATCGCAGAGGATTATGTAGGGGAGATTGTTAGGCTCCTTGCAGTGAAGAAGCGAGAAAGCTAGGAGAGATACCCGTTTATTTTCGAACGCAAGTCATCAATTCCATTCCCAGTCGCCATGATCGAGCAATCGTCGGCGTAAGAGACAATGCCCGGCACGATTGCAAAATCAACTTTCAAAAACACGCACGAGCCCGCACGTTAAGAATTTCAGTGGGGTCCGGCCCGGCCCGGCCCGGCACGCTCGGTTTGGACGCCGGGGACTAGTTGGACGCAGTGGACGAAGCTACAGACTTGTCAGAACGCCGCACTCCGGACAGCGACTGGGTGCCTTCTGATGACGCCTGAGCACCACCTGCACAGCGAGGCTCCCCGTAAGGGAACTCAACAAAATGCTCTGTAAGCAATTTCTGGTGGGGTGTCACAGAAGTGAACACCCTAACAGACCGTTGCTTCAGGAGGAGCCTCCGCCCAGGCACGTCAGGGGGCACCTATTCGTGTACAAGGACGCAGTCCAACAGTACGTAGACCAACCATTGGACCCGACGACATACAGACGAGCCATCAACGACATTCATAGAGAGTCAGTCACTATCTACCTCGACTCTCGACCTATGAATGCCGTAATACGAGCCCAATCACCACCTGTAGAAGAGACGGAGCTTCAACTGCCACGAGAGACCCGCGTTACCCTGGCTCAATTACGGTCTGGATACTGTAGCCGCCTCAGCTCGTTTCCTGGGCCTCCCGTTAGTTGAGCTTGACGAAAATGATTGAACGTATGTAGACCCGCAAAAGGCGGGGCTTAGTAGTGCCGCTACAACAACAACAACAACCCGGCACGACGGGACACGCCCCAGCCCGGAAATAAAGAGCCAACTTTTATTGCATGTATACATATGTACATATTTTTAATTTTGTGTTAATGTATCAATTATGTATTATGTATCAATTTTACATCAAAGAATTTTATAATATATTTTCTGGGAAGTAGAAAAAGTGGAAGGTATTTTATGTACCGATATGAAAACGAAACTACTAAGTATCTTATTTTTTCTATCGGTTTCCAAATATTTCTTTTTTTGCTTTTCTTTTATCAATAGAGTTTTAAATATATATGTACTATTTTTTTTTGTATAAAAACAAAAGCTCATTTAAATTTGTAGTATTAGCAACGGGATTTTTCGTGCTTATTCGTGCTTTTATGAAATTTTACTGAACGCCCATGCACGCACGAGTTCGTACTGACAGCAAACATTCCGGCCCGTGCCCATCTCTAATCGAGNCCCCGTAAGGGAACTCAACAAAATGCTCTGTAAGCAATTTCTGGTGGGGTGTCACAGAAGTGAACACCCTAACAGACCGTTGCTTCAGGAGGAGCCTCCGCCCAGGCACGTCAGGGGGCACCTATTCGTGTACAAGGACGCAGTCCAACAGTACGTAGACCAACCATTGGACCCGACGACATACAGACGAGCCATCAACGACATTCATAGAGAGTCAGTCACTATCTACCTCGACTCTCGACCTATGAATGCCGTAATACGAGCCCAATCACCACCTGTAGAAGAGACGGAGCTTCAACTGCCACGAGAGACCCGCGTTACCCTGGCTCAATTACGGTCTGGTTACTGTAGCCGCCTCAGCTCGTTTCCTGGGCCTCCCGTTAGTTGAGCTTGACGAAAATGATTGAACGTATGTAGACCCGCAAAAGGCGGGGCTTAGTAGTGCCGCTACAACAACAACAACAACCCGGCACGACGGGACACGCCCCAGCCCGGAAATAAAGAGCCAACTTTTATTGCATGTATACATATGTACATATTTTTAATTTTGTGTTAATGTATCAATTATGTATTATGTATCAATTTTACATCAAAGAATTTTATAATATATTTTCTGGGAAGTAGAAAAAGTGGAAGGTATTTTATGTACCGATATGAAAACGAAACTACTAAGTATCTTATTTTTTCTATCGGTTTCCAAATATTTCTTTTTTTGCTTTTCTTTTATCAATAGAGTTTTAAATATATATGTACTATTTTTTTTTGTATAAAAACAAAAGCTCATTTAAATTTGTAGTATTAGCAACGGGATTTTTCGTGCTTATTCGTGCTTTTATGAAATTTTACTGAACGCCCATGCACGCACGAGTTCGTACTGACAGCAAACATTCCGGCCCGTGCCCATCTCTAATCGAGACTCCCTCTGGTGGTTGAGGAAGCTTGGAAATATAAAAGCTAAACAGTAGTGGAGAAAGGACACCACCCTGTGGAACCCCCTGTTTTATTTTTCTCAGTTTGCTCGATTTGTCTCTAAACATTACCGACGAGTGTCGAGCACTCAGATAATTCGCCGACCACCGTTTGAGCCTCTGTGGGAGATAGGAAGCCTCTATCCCCCTTATTCTAGAACCCGAATTTTTGTAATTCGTAATTCGTAGCTATGCTACGAAAAACGAAAAATCCACATGCTGCAACCCTTGCGAAAACATGTGCAGCATTGCCAGCTATCAGTTGTTTTTCGAATATAGGTGAATGAAGGAAAACGAAGTGGAAAGGAATTAAAAAAACACTCATCAAGTGTTTATTTATAGTAAAATTTTTTGATTTTACATATTTTCAATAAAACGATGGATTCTATTGCATTTGCAATTATAGCAGCGGAGTAAGAGCGCGCTATGGGAATGATGTCACAAAGTTATGCGGAGCTGTTGGGCATAGGAACCATGGGCGCATCTATGTCAGCTTCTGGTTGAATTGTTGAACCACAAGCCAGAACTCCTCCTATGTCTGAAGAACTGGTTCTCAATCCAGTTAATGCCAGCTTCTTCCAAGCCATTGAAAACATGCATTTTGTTATGTCCACCACCTGTTGCACTTGCTTCTGCCTTCGGCCGCGCTTAGGGATTATAACCCTTATGGTGCATTTACATGGTATGGAGCCATATGAACTGTTGATACGCTAAAATAGAGGGACTACATGTTCCAATGAGGAATTCAATGATATCGAGTGGGATGCATATAATAAATTTTTTCATAAGAAAAGTTATGGGGAGATACTGTAAACATACTGTTGTGATACTGTTAAGCATATGAAATTATAGCAAGTTGGATTTTCATACATCTTCCCATAAAAAGTTTAACAGATGCAGAGATACCAAGGAGGGTTTTTTCACATTTTGATGCCTTTTTGATATAAAAACCCACCGAAAAGGAGGAAAGCGGCAACTCCGCCATTCACATACATGTCAAAAGTATGAATTTTAAAATTAAAAACCACGTATACTGTGTTAAAAACAATAAACAAACAAATTCAAAACAAAGAAATTCTTTCTACTAGAACTTTTTAAATAGAAGCAACTCACGTATAGTGGACAATAAAAATACATAGCACTATGATAACAAACTTAAAAACAAGACATTACAGAACATTTTAATGAGCTTTATATCACATTTAAGTAAAAATAAGCCTTTATTTTCCAAGCTGGCAAAGAAATGAAAATGTGTATTTTTTGTTTTTTACACAAAGACTTGCCAAATATACATATAAGTCAAAATTATAGAAAGCATATATACTTCTCCCTTTCATGTTTTCTTACAGTTTATGCTTCTTTATGGCTTTTACAAAATGCAGGGATACCGCACTTATTTTGGTACAATATGATCGTAATGTATTTTCAATTCGAAATCAACGAAAAACATCCCACGAAAATTTTTGCGATTTTAGAACAATTAGTGTATATTTGCAAACTACTGCAAAGAATGGAGTGTCATATCTTAAAAGGTTCAGAGAAATAACGAAACAAAAACATTTTATGGTCTTATATTTCTTTCACACCGCATTGCTATGTTTTCTAACTTTTCATTTTGTTTAGCGCTGTAACCGATTAAGTTATATCTTTTAATTTATACATGTGAATTATTTTCAATGAGCATTTTTTCATTCGCTCCTGAATTTTGGGTACATTTTCTTATAGTACCTCATTCTTTTTTAAATTACATATATGTAGGATGGCCCTTCAATAAATACACGCACACGAGTTTAGTTTTACAAATAACACATATGGGGTGTTCACAGTTCGTTCCAAATAGTGTCTCAAAATGTAGACGTCTACATTTTAAGACGTTTTCTAACCATAAAATCTGTGGTGTTGTTGTTTCCCATACAAAATTGGAAAACGACGCCGTCTACATTTTGTCACACTCAAAGGTATGTTTTTTACGCGTCTACATTTTGCAACCTCGCAGCAGGGTTGCATTATGGCAATACTAATC
>NW_016157940.1:30733-45991 GCF_001687245.7 Rhagoletis zephyria
AGTCTACTACTGCCGTCTTTTTTCTTGACGAGTACGACCGGGGATGCGTAGTCGGAGGTGCTCGGTTGGATTATCCCGTCTTCCAGCCACTGCTTGACTTGATGGTCCACAGTCTGTCTATCGGAGTGCGACATGCGCCTTGGTCTTTCGTATACGGGAGCATCATCCGACAACAGGATCTTCATCTCTACTGGCGACTTGGTATTCTTTATGGGCTTGTATTCCGCTATCATTCTCCTCACAGACTCTTCGTGCTCCTTGTTCAAATGTGCCAGATCAACGTCGTCAGCTAGCACCTCTCTCAAATCAGCAACCAGGCATAACTCCTCAAATTCTGCGGCTAGTTCGTCAACTCTATTAGTATCTCTCGCCACTACTCTATCGCGCTTAGCAGCATTAGATGCTATTACTCCAACGGCATCCACCTCTGCTGTCCTCCGACCTCTCGCATTCGCTCGCGTCTTCGCTACTACAACGCCCGCCTTATTAATGCCCTTTGCCACCGACGCCTTATGCCCTTGAGTCTGCCTTTGTAGCTCAACTGTCGCGTCCACGCGCCTCTTCGCGCCCGCCTGCACCCTTGTGCCGAATCTGCCGTCTACCGTCACACACTTTACCTCTGTACCATGTGACCTGTTAACCGCCGAAGCTGATTTATCTACTTGCATCTCGCTTTGTTTCTCTGCCTTCTGCCTGAACTTCGCGCCGTCCTCTGTTACGATTAGGTCAACTTGTTTCAAAACGTTGTTCCCAATTACGAGCGCGTATTTTATATCTCTCTCCCTGGCTACGTGAAAGGTAAATTTTAGCTGAACGTCGTCTATAATGAGGTATACGGTAAAGCTGCCCAATGTGGTGAGCTCGCTAGTACCGATCCCCACTAACCTACGCCTCTCGTTATCCAAATCTACATCTAAATTCAACATCATAAGCGTATCATAACGCATCAGACACAAATCGCAGCCCGTGTCGATTAGGGCAGATGCGATTACTCCGTTAAAATTTATATCTTTGAATATTAAGTTACTGTTCTTTCCCGACTTCGGAAGAGGCAAGTCGTCTGACATAGTGTTCACGTGGTTCCTCTCGGCACGTACAGGAACTCTGGGGTACTCTACAGTCAGCTGCCTTGTGGCCCTATTTGCCGCATTTGAAACAAGTCATTCGCCTGCGAGGGCAATTCCTAGCTAGGTGCGCGGTGTCACCGCAATTGAAACATCCTCTAACTTTCGCTGTTGAGCTTGGAAAAACCTTGTTTGATGACGATTTGGCGTTGCTACTAGTCTGAGGCTTGTTGGCCTGGATCTTCTCATATACCTTTATTTGCTCTTTTAATTGTTGGATAGTCTTCGCCTGATACAGATTACTTTTATTCGACCTAGTGTCGGGTATCCCCTCGATAAAATAATCGATTAAGCTGGCCTCGTCTATTTTTATTGGTTTGCNAGCGTTGAAGGGATTCTGAGGTACTCTACAGTCAGCTGCCTTGTGGCCCTCTTTGCCGCATTTGAAACAAGTCATTCGCCTGCGAGGGCAATTCCTAGCTAGGTGCGCGGTGTCACCGCAATTGAAACATCCTCTAACTTTCGCTGTTGAGCTTGGCAAAACCTTGTTTGATGACGATTTGGCGTTGCTGCTAGTCTGAGGCTTGTTGGCCTGGATCTTCTCATATACCTTTATTTGCTCTTTCAATTGTTGGATAGCCTTCGCCTGATACAGATTACTTTTATTCGACCTAGTGTCGGGTATCCCCTCGATAAAATAATCGATTAAGCTGGCCTCGTCTATTTTTATTGGTTTGCCTATTTCCATTAAAACGTATAGATATTCTCTGAGATCTTCCCCCTGATGCTTCCTACGGTTGCGAAGGGCTCGATGCACTTCGACGGATGACAGCGCGTCGCCGAATTCTTGCTGCAATGCGTGCTTTAGGGAGCACCAACTAACAATGCCGCTTTGGCTGCGAATTAATATTTTCGCACCGCCCTTCAACAACTGCTTTGCGTAAATAAAACGTTGTAACTCATCCCAACCTACAGCTTCCGCGTTCGCCTCAAAATCTTCGAGCCACTGCTCATAACTGGGACGCCCTGATCCGCTGAATGAGGTCATAGAATCCTCAATGTCGCGAAGAGTAAAACCGGACCTTCCAACCCTAGCCTCGCGCACGCTCTGCTGGCTTTCTACCTCATCGCCATCGGTTTCTCCGCCGTCCCTCACATTAAGGCCAAAATGTTCCAGTAATCGGCCTTGTAAAGTCGATTTACGTCCGGTCGTCGACAAGCCTAACTCCCCCAATTTTTCCTTTAAACAGTCAACCGTCAAGTTTCGAATAGCGTCGCGGTCCATTGTTTACAAATTTAAATGTTCAACCTTATCAAAAAAAGCTATTTCAATTGCTTATTGGCCACACGTTTGTAATCGTATACGTATATTCGCTTATACAAGTATGCACATATGTAATTTTGGACAATATTTCGCTCTTATTGCTGCTACAATCGAATTTTCTTATTGGAAAATATTTTGTTTGTTGATCACACGCTTATATTCGTATACGCGTATTTGCCTATACCCGTATGTACATATATAATTTGGAAAATATTTCACTCTTATTGCTGCTACAATCAAATTTTCTTATTGGAAAATATTTTGTGTTTGTATGTAAACGTAAAATGAAGGAAACACACATGTGCGACTACATATTACAATATACATACATACATTAAATTCACAACATGTACTCATCTGCTTCTTGGTTGAGATTTCAACCCCGCTGCTGTCAACTTCTGTCGCCTGGCTCTTCGCTCCCTCGCTACTATACGTTGGTTTTGCGTTGCCTGCGCGTTGGTTTTGATGCTCAACGCACCGCTGTCGCCGTCGCTGTACTACTGCGCAGTCGTAGCTGTAGTGAGTTGCGCTTTACTCGACTAGTAGTTGCCGATTCTGCCGCTGTTGCCGTCGCTGTACTCTTGCGCAGTCGTAGCTGTAGTGAGTTGCGCTTTGCTCGACTAGTAGTTGCCGATTCTGCCGCTGTTGTCGTCGCTGTACTCTTGCGCAGTCGTAGCTGAAGTGAGTTGCGCTTTGCTCGACTAGTAGTTGCCGATTCTGCCGCTGTTGTCGTCGCTGTACTCTTGCGCAGAGTTTTAGTTTGTTGTGCGTTGTCTTATAGTTGGCAGATCGCTGCCGCGATCTTCGTAATTTACGCCAAGCCGAGCAGATATGCGCTGTCTTTGCGAATTTTTGCGGTTGGGTAAGTACCGCAACGATGCCGAAAATTTTCCGTACAACGACGCACACGGACCACTATAATAACGGTTAGGTGCCGTTCTTTTAAGCACATAGAATGTACAGTCTTTAATTTAAAACTTTGGTTTTTTGGTTTTCGTGCGCAATTATATGCACAAACATACAGCCAACGATTTTGCGTTTAGTGACGCCTGACAAAATGTTTAATTTCGCGTATATATAATTCCGCGCTTACGAGTTTCACATACACATATGCTCGTACACTCCACTGTTTAAGTTTTTTTTTTTCACATATTATGGATTCGTACCACTTTTGACGCCACTTGTAGGATGGCCCTTCAATAAATACACGCACACGAGTTTAGTTTTACAAATAACACATAGTTTTATTTTGCTTGAAGGCGTCCTTACTAGCTAGATTAATTAAGGTTCACTTTTACAATAGATCCGTCCGTTCCGTGTGGCCGTGTACTTGCGAGTGTCCGTTTGCTCAGTTCGCTTCTTTCTTATTCTCCTCCTTTCGTCAATCGGGTCGTTTTCAGAGTTGTGTGTGTAAGTTGAACAGTGTTGTATTTGTCAGTCATTGGTCAGGGTTGCTTAGTGGCATTTTGTGTTCGTCCATCTGTCCAGTCCCACATATATTTTAGTAATCNACCAGCAATATATGTAAAAGTAGTGGCGGCTGTTGTAGAGCATTACGCAGCGCCTGAGCTCAAGCCCAGTTTCCCATCAACATCAAAATATAAAAAACAAAAAAGTTTTTTCTAATAGCGGTTGCCCCTCTGTTGGTAATAGTAAACCTGCGAGTATATTCTGTCATGGAAACGACTTCTCATAAAAATACAATTGCCGTGCGGAGTCGGCGTAAAACTGTCCTATACTTTGTGTGACAAAATCACGCACGCCACATATCGGAGGAGAAGCTAGGCCAAACACTAACATATTGTGTAAGCGCCAATATGTATATCGTCGTTTAAAGTACAAAAGCGCGCATCGTGGTTCTGCAAAACCTCGTAACTGACATTTGTGCCAAAAAAAGATATTTGGTCACCGCAAGCTCCTGGCATCAAGCCCTTAGCCATTTATAATAAAATATCGATACTTAGACATAAGGAAAAGAGATAATTAAGTTTAAACAAGTAAGAAAGTCTAAGTTCGGGCGGAGCCGAGCATTAAATACCCGGCGCAAGTATTAAATATATGTTTTTCACCTTTCCGAAAGCTACCGCTACATGGTAAACCGGGGTGTATCCATTTTGAGTAAATTAGCGTCCTTAAATTTCGAAATATTGAAGTTTCAAGCGTTTCTGAAATTTACTGTGATATGAAAAGCGGCCGTGATTTAAGTTCGATTTCAATAATTTTCAACGTTTTGCTTCTATATGGCAAGCACACCGAGTTTGGTACAAATTGGTAGAACGGTTACCGAGATACATATATGTNAGAACCGTTTTTAATTAGGACATGTTTTACTCTCTCCTATAGAATTTAGGCAACCTCACATACGAGGTTTTGAATTTTTTTGATGCGCGGTTTTGTACTTTAAAGCTGATGCCAGATAAAACTTTTCGGCTTTGCGTGACATTTATAACTTTCCAGCAAAGCGCAAGACGCAAATGGTATGCCAGAATGAACACTTTGGCAACACCCGTTTCATTTGTTTAAACGTCAAAATCGCTGTGAAATTAATACAAAAAATTAAAAAATGTTTTTGGAGGATATTTTAGAAATATTATTAGTGCTGTTAATGCATGAAGCTTTGATGTGCTTGACAAAAACTCCAAGGCGGCGATTTTGGGTCTGAAGTCTCTACCAAGACCGGGACAAGACAGGCCTGTTTGCCTCCAGTTTTGAGGAAATGTACCAACGCGATCCGGAACAGTTCAGAAAGAGTGTCCGGATGACCACTTCGGTTTTTGACTTGTTGCACCAATTTTTGGAGAAACGTCTTACAAAAATGTCCAACAGGCCGTCAATATCTTCAAAGTGCAGACTTTTTTTAACGCTTACGTGACTGACTTGTAATTCAGTTAGTAAAATACCTATGTATGTAGATAACTTAACCATAAATATACATTCATATGTATTCTTTAACATTTCATTTATATGCAGATAATATATACATATATAATAAGTGAGGTGTGTGATGCAATTTGGGAGGAACTGGGGAGCATCTACTTGCCGGTTCCGAAAAAACATGAGTGGAAACGCATTGCTGCTGACTTTAATACTATGTGGAACTTTCCAAATTGTGTTGGCGCGGTAGACGGAAAGCACATAACCATTTCATGCCCCCCCCAATTCCGGCTCTATGTATTATAACTATAAAGGAAATTACTCCATCGTACTCTTGGCGAGTTGTGATGCCAACTACACGTTCACGACCGTCGATATCGGGGCTTATGGTTCCCAAAGTGACGGTGGAATATTATGGAACTGTGACTTTGGGCAAGGGCTGTTGAGTGGTAATTTAGATTTACCTGTTGACGATTACCTGCCAGGGACACTCATCAAATTCCCTCATTTTATGGTTGGAGATGCTGCGTTTCCTCTCAAAAATTGTATTATGCGGCCATATCCGGGTTTGTAAATAACAACTTTAATATACATATATAAATGTTTGATATGCATATCTTTTTTCATTTAGGAATACGTTTGCCAATTGATCGTGAAGTTTTTAATAAGCGGTTATCCCGAGCGCGAAGAACTATAGAAAACGCTTTTGGAATTTTATGCGCTCGTTGGAGGGTCATGCTTGCACCGATATTTATGCACCCACAAACAGCAGAAACAATTGTAAAAGCGGCAGTGTTGCTACANATGCTTGCACCGTTATTTATGCACCCACAAACAGCAGAAACAATTGTAAAAGCGGCAGTGTTGCTACATAATTTTGTAAAATTCAACGATAGAAGTTACTGTCCCGCTGATTATGTGGACCAATACCAAGGTGAAGAAGTTATTAATGGGCTGTGGAGAAAAGAAGTCCCAACGCCGTTGCGAAACCATGGTCGCATGGCTTGCAATAATGCAACAAGAGAGCATTTGCGTTGCGGGATCAATTGAAAGACTACATCATGTCCAACCCAATTTGATTTATTCATTAATAATAACTGTGTGCATGGCGATTTTTGTTTAATACTTGTGATGTTTTTCAAGTGAAAATTTTGTTGTACTATTTTTATTTAATATGGTTTATGCTTTAACCAAAACCATAGCACTATTTCAAAGTTTATGCAAAATTTGAAAAAACGTAACATATTTTCGTTAAAACTTTGAACTTTTCAGTCTAAATAAAAATAAAAAAATGTCTTGCCATGCAGTTATGGGCCCATGAAATCTTAGTAAAATCATTGGAAGTCTTAAACGGTTTAAAATCGAATTGATTTTTAATAATTTTTTCTGGCTGATGGCTTTTTACACTTTTTTCCATATAAACAAGAATTTGCTGTAGAAAAAAAAACGGATGAGCGTTTGCGAAAAAAAATAAAAAAACATCGCCAGTTTCAATAAACTGTGCTTGTGACATTAAAAAAAATAGAAAAGCCATTAGGCAGAAACAATTATTAAAATTCAATCCGATTTTAAACCGTTTAAGACTTCCAATGATTTTACTAAGATTTCATGGGCCCATAACTGCATGCCAAGACATTTTTTTTTTTTTATTTAGACTGAAAAGTTCAAAGTTTTAACGAAAATATGTTACGTTTTTTCAAATTTGGCATAAACTTTGAAATAGTGTTATGGTTTTGGTTAAAGCATAAACCATATTAAATAAAAATTGTACAAAAAAATTTTCACTTGAAAAACATCACAAGTATTAAACAAAAATCACCATGCACACACTTTATATCGCCAATGTATATCGTTCTGTTAATATAGAAAAACCATTGGGGCTATTCAAACGAGTTAGCGACAAATATTTTACATTTTTATTTAACTTTCATTGAGATAACATCTTGAATTACTCATATTAATGACTAAAGTCCATAGTAAACTAAACATCCACATAAAAGTCCACAGATATATATTTCTACATATGTATGAATACTTACCGTATTAAATACGCACCATTACTTTTAAGCCTTAGTTTAAGTTTTTAATTAACACGAATAAAAGACTTTTCGGAATGTACAAAACCATTAACTAGCTTATTTATTCAGGTAATTCGTTTCATGTATTAGTCTCATTTTTATTTTCATATACATGTGTACATATACAGTTGCGGTTAATAAGATAGTAGCAAAATTCGAAATGATATTTCTTGCAACTTATGTTTATATATTTTTAATAATTTTCATTTAAAATATAGTTCGATCTATAATAGAAACCTGAAATGATGGTTTGAAAGGTTGCACAAAGTTCACAAAAATTAATTAAACTCAAAAAAGATGTCATCAAAGTTTTTATTCAGAATTTTTATAAAATTTTCGAGTTTGCAGTTTCGTAGCTCATTTTAGTATAATAAAGTGCAAGTTTCAAGTCACTAAAAACTACCGTTGATTTTTGAGAGTTTTTTAGATGGTATTGATCAGTTTTTCCATATAACGAATGAACAATGTCTGATTTTATTTTTTCAATAGAGGAACATTTAAGTTGATATATAAAATGTTTTTGCTTGCTTATCTATTTAAGCCAAAAATATTAGAAAACAAATAAAATGTTATAAGTTTTNCTTTATATCGCCAATGTATATCGTTCTGTTAATATAGAAAAACCATTGGGGCTATTCAAACGAGTTAGCGACAAATATTTTACATTTTTATTTAACTTTCATTGAGATAACATCTTGAATTACTCATATTAATGACTAAAGTCCATAGTAAACTAAACATCCACATAAAAGTCCACAGATATATATTTCTACATATGTATGAATACTTACCGTATTAAATACGCACCATTACTTTTAAGCCTTAGTTTAAGTTTTTAATTAACACGAATAAAAGACTTTTCGGAATGTACAAAACCATTAACTAGCTTATTTATTCAGGTAATTCGTTTCATGTATTAGTCTCATTTTTATTTTCATATACATGTGTACATATACAGTTGCGGTTAATAAGATAGTAACAAAATTCGAAATGATATTTCTTGCAACTTATGTTTATATATTTTTAATAATTTTCATTTAAAATATAGTTCGATCTATAATAGAAACCTGAAATGATGGTTTGAAAGGTTGCACAAAGTTCACAAAAATTAATTAAACTCAAAAAAGATGTCATCAAAGTTTTTATTCAGAATTTTTATAAAATTTTCGAGTTTGCAGTTTCGTAGCTCATTTTAGTATAATAAAGTGCAAGTTTCAAGTCACTAAAAACTACCGTTGATTTTTGAGAGTTTTTTAGATGGTATTGATCAGTTTTTCCATATAACGAATGAACAATGTCTGATTTTATTTTTTCAATAGAGGAACATTTAAGTTGATATATAAAATGTTTTTGCTTGCTTATCTATTTAAGCCAAAAATATTAGAAAACAAATAAAATGTTATAAGTTTTTCATAAACTAACTATTTTTAGAAAAAAGTGCATGATCAATGCTAAAGACATATATATTATTTAGAAAGTGCACGTTCTTACCTTTAATTCGATATACATATTTTATTATGATCTACTTTTGAGGTTTAAGAATTCAGTGATACAAAAAATTAAAAGCGTTTACAATCAAGTTACAAGTGTGGGTGATATAGTTTCTTTTGCCCAGAACGTCTTTCTGCGTAGGCGGCCTTCGGCCGCGCTTAGGGATTATAACCCTTACAAAGTAGAATTCTCCTTTCTGTATTGCCGAAGAAGCGGAGCTGAACACCTTTCTGTGTAGGCGGCCTTCGGCCGCACTTAGGGATTATAACCCTTACCCAGTGATGTAGCCTTGGGAAAGGATGAGGTAACTAAAACTCCCTTTCGGTGTGGTAAACCTGGGGCTGCCGCCCCAGTGATGTATATTATGGTTACTAGGTGTTTTATAAAAATGTCTTGTGCAAATGAATATTTAACATTTTTCAAGCGAAAACCCGCAAATGAAAATTGTGAATTTTGGCCATTTTCCTAGGAAACCATAGGGGACCTAGGTTGTCGGGGGTTGTATTTTTGTCAATGGCGGTTCATTCCCTCTCCAAAAAGGTGGGTTAGAGGTGCCACGTCCACTTACCTTTCGGCCACCGCCCCTTTAACGAACGGCCATAATGGAAAGCCAACCCGTTGAATTAACTACAATATGCATTTGCACATACATGCATTTATATTTTTTATTATCACTGAATTCAGAAAACTCAAAAGCAAATCATGATATAATATGTATATCAAATTAAAGGTAAAAACTTGCACTTTCTAAATAATATAAACTTTTTTAGTATTGATTATAGACTTTCTAAAAAAAGGTTATTTTATGAAAAAATTATGACATTTTTTTGTTTTATAATATTTTTGGCTGAAATATATAAAAAAAGCATACACATATTATATATCAGCTTGAAGATAAATTAATTGTCTTTATTTTGATATAATTACCGTTTGAATCGGTTGCGCAGTTTAGAAAATATTAATATTTTAAAATATCAAACTTTTTTTGTTTTACCTTTTATATCTACTTTACTTTTTAATTGCGGCAAATAATATTTATATAGTTAAAATCAGCGTAAAAAGTACTAGCAATCTGCATTTTTAGTATTTCTATAGCTGAACGGTTGGTTATCTTGATGTATGCCCGAAATAATTGCGAGCTTTTATCGAAGAAGCATGGCTGCATTTTAATCGCTTCGATTAGCCTTTCCTCCATTATTTACTTGCTGGAAAGTTAAAATCTATACTTTAAGTACCAATTGTAGTTAATTTTTATATTTTTCCCTTGATTTTTTCGGCAAAAGGCTTTGGCGGCAGAATTGGTAAAATAATGAATAATTACAATCAGCTGATTGTCAAAGCGCGCAAAAAGATGGGAGTTGGCCATCTTTTCGCTTCGCGTTGCAGCTTCAACGATTTATGTGGCATGCTTTGTGCATTTTCATACAATTCATCTTATCTGTCAAAGCGAATCTGTCACGTAAAGCGAAGCAAAAGTTTTATGTGGCATCAGCTTAAACGACGATATGTAGAAGTATTTCATACATATTTTGGTGCCTTTTCAAGCATAAAATCCATTGAGAAACGGAAGAAAACGGCATCCCTATGATTTCAACTAATGCCAAACGTTTCGTAAACAAGCAATTCTGAACAAAAAACTGTTTTTCCACAAAGATGTTTAAATGGAAGCATTACAAATATGGAAAAATTGCAATCCACAAGGCTTTATTGGCAGTAGGTCCCTTTTAAAGCACATTTAACAAAAAAATAAGCTATTAGTTTCGAAGTTAGCACAAAATGAAATTTTTTTGTTTGTTGTTTACAAAAAAATACTTGCCAAGTATATAAGTCAAAATTGTTAAATATAAATCGATTTCATTCATTTCTTCATAGAGTTGGTGCTTCTTTTATAGGAAAATTCATACGGCTTATGAACAGATTCATACCATGTAAATGCACCATTACTAAGTAGTATTCTCCTTTCTATGTTGCCGGAGAAGAGGGGCTTCCGCATGTCAAAGGTATACAACACTTCTTGTGCATATCACTCCGGCTACGCCATCCACATTTTTTTTGTGCAGAACCCATATCGAAATTTGCAAAAAAGTGTATAGTGCAAACCGAATTTATTAATAAGCTAGTGGTCGGAAATTGAAATATTTATTTTAAATAAAATTTTAATCCTTTGGTTACACGTGATGTTAAAGTTTTTGGATTCGGGTTATGCGTTTGGACACAACAACCGAAAATCATTATACAAATAACTAAACCGGACCCAAGTTTCTCGATAAGAGGCAACAAAGATTCTTTTTTGCTCGTTTATATAAAGCAGTGGATAAAAATATACGTATATGCGAAAGGCAAATTTATCTGTTTAAATGAACACCACTAATATTTCCTGAAAACACACATCAATTTACATCTTTTATCTCGCCTCCGACACAGAATTGTTTTCGTACAAAATTACGCAAAAAAAGCTTACTCGTTCGTTTTAAGGCATGCCATTGTTACGAATTTCGAAAGTTCGAAAATACGATTGGGATTGCAGCATACTATTTCTACGATTCGTAGCAAAATCCGAACGCCCTGTTTTATTTTCCTCGGTTTGCTCGCTATGTCGATTTGTTTGAGTCCCTGTGGGAGAGAGGAGGTCTCTATGTCTTCTAGTAGCGTTGAATGGCTGACAGTGTCGAACGAATTAGACAGGTCCAGCGCTACTAATGGTTCTCTCACAGGGGCGCTTATGGTTTAGGCCACGAGTTATCTGGGTATTTATGGCGTTCAGTGCTGTTGTCGTTCTGTGCACTTTACGGAACCCATGCTGATGCTTCGCTGGGGTCAGGTGGTTTGTAAATTACGGGAGTAGCAAAGCCTCTAGTGTCTTCGCTACCGGGGAAAGGAGGGTTATCGGACGATAACCTGGCTGGTTTCCCCGATTTGAGCAGTGGGACCACTCTCCCCATCTTCCAGATGTCTGGAATGATGATAGTGGACATTGACAAGTTGAGGACCTCCGTTAGGTACGCTACTCCTGTAGGGCCCAAATTTTTCAGCATCAGCATGCATATTCCGCCGGGTCCAATGGCTTTGGAGGCTTTCGCCTTCCCGATGGCCACACTTACCTGGTGAAAACAAGTGGCGCACTTGGTTTATCCACCTCTACGCTGGTGAAAACAAGAGGCGCACTAGGTTTTGGCATTTTGTGCAGCCTTCTGGTCACTCGACGTTCGGCTTTATCCACCGGAGGATGCAGAATGAACTGCCGGCTAAAATAGCTAGCGCATCGCTCCGGGTCCGACGAAGCGTGTTCACCAAATTCTATTTCAACTCTGTCGTCACGCCTCCTCGGGTTGGACAATGACCTCACGGTTGACCAAAGCTTACTCACACCAGAGGCGAAGTTGCAGGTCTTCAGATGCTCTTCCCATTTCTTCCGCTTATGTACGTTCACAAGTTGCCGAATCTCCGAGTTGAGATCCCTAATGCGGGGCTTTCCGGGATCGGCCTGACGAAGGTTGTCGCGCTCATCGGCTAGGACGGCCGCTACTGCGGGAAAATTTGGACGACGGTCCGAGATGCATCCTCCTGGGATGAAGCGGGCTGCAGCAGCAGTGACAACCCTGCGGAACTTACGTTCACCAACGTGAATGTCGGTTGGTATTGGTAGTGCAGTGAAGGCGCTTTCAGTAACATCCGCGAAGCCTTTCCAATCAGCTTTAGAACAGTTTACATAGGTCCGGTGATCCGCGGAAGCAAAGTCGCCTGGTTTATCAATCGAGATGACTATGGGCAGATGGCCTGATGCTAGGGTCAGGGTCAGCATAGGTCGCCATGTTACGCTGTTTATCAGACCAGCGCTGACTATTGTTATTTGTGCCGAGCTGCAGCAGCTGCCCATAATCCTGGTGGGTGCGTCGTCGTTCATTGTGCAGAATGTCGAATCGTCTATCTGCTCAGCCAATTCTGTTCCCCTACGATCGTTTGACAGGCATGAATGCCAAAGATCGTGGTGCGCATTGAAGTCACCAACTACCATACGGTTTTCACCTCTGAGGAGCGCACCTATTTCAGGGTGATATCCTGCCGGGCAGCTGGTGGCAGGGGGTATGTATATGTTCAATATTTCGAGCTCGACATCGCCTGACCGGATAGCGATTCCCTGACATTCTAGCATGGTATCCCTGCGGTTCAATGTCTGCTTCGATAAGACGATACTGCGTGGTGCGTGATGAACGCTAGGCCTCCACCATTGTCTCGCTCGCGATATCGACGGTGCACGTTGTATCCGGCGCAATTCAACAGTGTTGAATTACCGCGCAGCTTCGTCTCTTGGACAGCAGCTATTAATATTCCGTGCCGGCCCATGAATACCGTTATCTCCTCGATCTTGCTCTGTAGCGCGATTCACTAACTTTTAACAATGCGTTTTGTCGAGTTGTAAGCTAAAAATTTTAGTTGTTAGCAGTAACCAAGGCGTATTTAACAGGTGATAGCAGCACCCTTTTATTTTCCTTCGCCTCGCGGCTTCATATGTCAAATGGCTGCTGTTGATTGGTTGGAGCAGTTGATTGTTAATTGTTTTTTGTTCTCTTTCACATCATTCCTATGAAAGTTTTGACAGTCCTCGCCGCAAAAGCAAAAACAAAATACATGTACATTTTGTTGTTGGCGTACCGATACCACCTTATTGAATACGCCTTGGCAGTAACGATGTGCGATTCACTAACTGTGCTGCCGCTGATGGGCACAAATCCGTTGCATATGCCAAGGCGCTCGGGTGAGCACAAAGTTCACAAGCATTTTATTTGGAAGAAAATGCGCAACAGCCTCCATAAAAGAAATTCTAAAAAATCAACGGCAACTTTTAGTGACTTGAAACTTGCACTTTATCAGACTATTTATCAGAAATTTAAGGGGCTACAAAACTGCATACCCAAAAATCTTATAGATATTCTGAATAAAATAAAGAGCCAACTTTCATTGTATGTATATTTATGTACATATTTTTAATTTTGTGTTTATGTATCAATTATGTATTATGTATAAATTTTTTACATCAAAGATTTTTATAATATATTTTCTGGGAAGAAGAAAAAGTGGAAGGTATTTTATGTACAGATATGTAAACAAAACTACTAAGTATCTTATTTTTTCTATCGGTTTCCAAATATTTCTTTTTTTGCTTTTCTTTTATCAAAATACATATTTACTGTTTTTTTTTGTACAAAACAAAAGCTCATTTAAATTTGTAGTATTAGCAACGGGCTTTTTCGTGCTTTTATGAAATTTTACTGAACGCCCATGCACGCACGAGTTCGTGCTGAGAATTTACTGAGAGCACCTTCGCTGCGCTCCCCACACCAACCGACGTCCTTCTTGGTGAACGTAAGTTCCGCAGGGATGTCATTGCTGTTGCAGCGCGCTTCGTACCGGCAGGATGCATTACGGACCCACGTCCAAATTTCTCTGCTGAAGCGGATGTTCTAGCCGATGAGCGTGACAGCCTTCGTCGGGCCGATCCCGGATATCCACGTATCAGGGATCTCAAAGCGGAGATTCGGCAACTAGTGAACGTACATAAGCGGAAGAAGTGGGAAGAGCATCGGAAGACTTGTAACTTCACCTCTGGTGTGAGTAAGCTTTGGACAACCGTGGGGTCACTGTCTAATCCGACGAAGCACGACGACAGAGTCGAAATTTCTTTCGGCGCCCATGCTTCGTCGGTCCCGGAGCGACGCGCAAGCTATTTTATCCGGCAGTTCATACTGCATCCTCCGGTGGACAAAGCCAAGCGTCGAGTGACCAGAAGGCTGCACAAACTGCCAACAACTTGTGCCCCCTTGCTTTCACTTGCGGTGAAGTTCAGGTGGCGATCGGGAAGGCGAAAGCCTCCAAAGCCATTGGACCCGACGGAATATGTATGTTGATGCTGAAAAATTTTGGTCCTGCACTACACGCGATGTGGTAACATCTTACATGGCAACACTTATGTTGCCCAAAATAATAAAATTACATCGCGTGTGTTGTCAACACTGCCGAGCTTACGATCCACATTCGTTCTAGAAGGTGTATCGTAGCTCGGCTTCCAAGAAGCCATTTTTCAATCGCTACTCGACTCTTAACTAAAACGGTTGTCCGGAAATAATATAATAAGAATTAAGAAGTTAAAAATTAAAAGTTAAATAAAGAAAATAATTTTTATAAACGAAAGTAGTGTGCGGGTGTGTTTACTAAATAAAATTAAAAATAAGAGAGCGGCCGTGCAGGGCTTGGCAACCTGGCAAGCAGCAAGCAGACGCAGCGTGGAGTGTCCAGCAGCACCAGCAAGGAGTAGCGTGCAGCAATCCCTTTTTTCGCACGCACCAGTACGTGGGTGAGTTTGTCCAATTTTTAAAGAAAGTGGGTGCTACGCCCCACGCACCAAGCGCTTCCGCACAGGCGCATTAAA
>NW_016157940.1:48477-81914 GCF_001687245.7 Rhagoletis zephyria
AGCAAAAATGATAGTCGAATAAAATAATCAAATGAAAGATCGCCAAGTGTTAGCGTTTCGATCCCGAGTAAATAGGCCAAATAGCTTTAGAGGTAGTTTCAGAGGGCACAATTTTAATAGGTACAACAATAACCATTTCAGACAAAACAACTCAAATTTTAATAGGTACAATAATAACGCTGATAACAGTAGGTACAGCAATAAACGGTTCAAGGCATAACGGTAACAATTTCAACAATAATAGGAATCGGTCATCAAACAACAATCGAAACAATAACAGCAACAATAATAGTAATAGACGTCCAAATTCACGCAGTAATGCTAATGTGCGCGCTTTAAACGCCCACGCCCCTCAGGAGCGAACACTGAGGGCGGAAGAAATGGACAACTAAATACTTCTTTTTCAACAAAAGGCATATACTGTCTAAATCTAAATTACTCTGATTTTATTGAATTGCAAATTAATGGTTCAAACAAATTTTGTACGTTTTTAGTCGACACGCAAGCCGACATTTCTTTAATAAAAATTTCTAGCATTGATAAACATTTTTCTATAAATACGAACGATATAATTAACATTACTGGCGTCACTTCAAACACCGTTTCAACTCTAGGTAAAATAACGACAAATCTGACTTTTTCGGACTTTTTTATAAAACATATATTACATGTGGTTAACGACGACTTTAATATTCCAGCAGACGGCATATTGGGTAAAGACTTTTTAAAATTCAATAAATGCGTTATCAGCTACGCAAGCAATTGCATTTCCTTCTGGGTAGGTAACAAAAAAGTCGCGATTCCGATTCTTCACGGAACTGAAAGCGATACCTGCGTAATTCCACCCAGATGCGAAGTTTTTCGTCTTTTTAATTTAGGAAGTTCACCAGAACCACTTTTTGTGGAATCACAAGAAATCGATAGCGGAGTATTCACAGCACGATGTATAATTAGTACAAGCAACCCAATCGTCAAAGTCATAAATACTACAAACGATATAAAATACGTAAAGAACTGTAACATCCGGACTGAAAAACTTTCTAATTTCAATGTTTATTCTATAAATAAGACAAGAAACGACGACAACCGGACAAAAGAACTGATTAACGTTTTGAAAAATCAAATTCCTAGTTACGTGAAAGCAAATTACTTAACTTGTGCGTAGATTACGCAGACATATTTGCACTTCCCGACGACAAAATGACGTTAAATAACTTTTACGAACAAAAACTACGTTTGACAGACAATAACCCAGTTTACATTAAAAATTACCGATTACCATATTCCCAGCGTGAAGAAATAAATCGCCAAGTTAACAAGTTATTAGAAAATGAATTAATCGAAGAAAGTTATTCGAATTATAATAGTCCTTTAATTGTCGTTCCAAAAAAAGATACTAATGGTAAAAAAGCATACCGTATGTGCGTAGACTTTCGCGCTGTTAACAAAAAATTGATTGCCGATAAGTTCCCTCTCGCTCGAGTTGACGACATTTTAGATAACCTCGGACGGGCGAAATATTTCTCAACCTTAGACCTTTTTTCAGGGTTTCATCAAATCCCTTTACATATTGATTCACGTGACGTTACCTCCTTCAGTACGGACCGTGGAGCATTCAGATGGAAAGTATTACCGTTTGGGTTAAATGTAGCACCAAATTCATTTTCGCGTATGATGACAATTGCTTTTTCCGGTATTCCGCCTAATGTGGCATTTCTTTACGTTGACGATATAATCGTTATTGGATGTAGTGAAGCACATCACATAAAAAATTAAGCAAAAGTTTTTGAGACTTGTCGAAACTTCAACCTAAAACTCAACCCTAATAAATGCAATTTCCTTCGGCCGGAAGTTACGTTCCTAGGCCATAAATGCTCAGCCAAAGGTCTGTTGCCAGACGACACCAAAATAAAAGCTGTTAAAAAATATACAAAACCGACTGGTAAAGATGCGGTTCGACGTTTCGTCGCGTTTGCTAATTATTACAGGCGGTTTATACCAAATTTTGCGTCTCTGGCAGCGCCTTTAAATAAATTAGGCAGGAAAAAAGTTGAATTTACTTGGGACAGTGCGTGCGACAATGCTTTTGAATCGTTAAAATCAGCGTTAATTTCCCCAAAATTGCTTCAATACCCAGACTTCACAAAACAATTTATTATTACTGTCGATGCCTCGAAAGTGGGGTGCGGTGCTATATTAAGCCAAAACAATGACGGAAATGATTTGCCGATATGTTTCGCGTCAAAATCTTTCAATAAAGCAGAACAGAATAAACCGATAATCGAACTTGAACTTTTAGCTATATATTTTGCGATCAAGCAGTTTCGACCGTATGTTTACGGCACTCACTTTACGGTGAAATCTGACCATCGACCCTTACTTTTATCTCTTTAACATGAAGGACCCGTCGTCAAAGCTTGCTAGAATACGCTTAAAACTGTCAGAATACGACTTTACAATTGAATATATAAAAGGAAAATCGAATGTAGGAGCGGACGCATTGTCACGGATTACAATAGACGAACTAAAAGACTCAACCAAACAAGTACTAGCGGTAAAAACGAGATCAATGACGAATAGAACACAATTAAAGTACGATAGTGAATGCAATGACAAAATTAAATTACAGATTTATGACAAATTTTCATATGATTTCTCAAAGAAAATACCCCGGGTAAAAACAAATATAATATATGATAAAAATAATGAAATTTCAAATTTTCAAGTTTGTGCACATCTAAAACACAAAAAACTCGAGTTACTTAATTTTACGATTGTTAACGAAAAAACGAATTTCGATGACTTTCGCGGCTTGAAGTCGAAGCCAACAGTTGTAATATTAAGACGTTAGAATGGCCAAAAAATTATTTATTTTTCAAATATTTTACAATTACGAACTTAAAAGATCGCGGAAATAAAATTTTAAAGAACTTAGAAATTATATTGACGGATCCAGTCGAAACTGTGACCGACGAAGAAAAGAAACACCAACTTATGACAATATACCATAACGACCCAATAAGTGGAGGACATTGCGGACTCAAAAGATTATATGCAAAAATCCGAACGAAATATTTTTGGAAAAATATGACCCGCGACATATCAAAATTTGTCAAGAATTGCGAGAAATGCTTACTAAACAAGCCAAAACCAAAAACAAAAGAAACCCTTGTTTTAACGCCAACACCTATCAAACCTTTCGAAATAGTGATAATTGATACAATAGGGCCTTTGCCAGAATCAACAAGTGGTAACAAGTTCGCTGTTACTATGATTTGTGATCTGACAAAGTATCTGGTAACCGTTGCTGTTCCAGACAAAAGCGCCAAAACGATCGCCTCTGCTATTTTTGAAAGTCACATACTAGTATACGGCATAATGAATTCGATCAGATCAGATTTAGGAACGGAATATAAAAACGAAATATTTTCGGAACTAACAAAACTCTTGAAGTTTGATCATAACTTTTCGACAGCACACCATCACGAAACAGTGGGCACTATTGAGCGAAATCATCGCGTTTTCAATGAATACTTACGTGCATACCTAAATGAGACTATTTCAGACTAGGACATTTATCTTAAGTATTTCACCTTTTTGCATAATACTACTCCAAATTCTGTTTTTGACAATAAATTTACTCCATTCGAACTAGTTTTCGGAAAAACACCGACCTTACCGCAAGAATTGAAAAAGGAAAAAATTGATCCCATTTATAATGTTGAGAATTATGCAAAAGAGGTTAAGTACCGGATGCAAAAGTCACATGCAATAGCCAAAGAATTAATTATCAAACATAAAATCCGTAACAAGAATTTGTATGATAGACACTCTCGTCCAGTAGATATTAAAGAAAACGATCTCGTTCTAGTACAAAAAGAACCCCGAATTAAACATGAAAATATATATCAGGGTCCTCACGTTGTAACTAAAGTAGATGGTGTTAATATTACCATTTTCGATAAAGAAAAAGATAAAGTAAAAACAATCCACAAAAATAGAGTTCAAAAAGTTAGTTGAAACTTTCATCTCAACCTATTATTATTTCAACAACAACATGTATATGAATTTCTCAAGTCAAGCAAACAAACAACAAAATGTGTAAAATGAAATATTCACTATATAGAAATTATTCACCAAATGAACACAATCCCTTCATTTATATAAACGCAATATTATTAATACTAGAGAAAATTGCTTTAAATGTACTTTCGTTTATTTATAAGAAATAAAATTGTAATAACTAAATTACAATACTTTAAACTACAAAAGAAAATGTTACTTAACACTACAGAGTTTTTAATGAACAAATATTGTACTATAAAATACTTTGAAATTAAACATTAAAATGTATAGTTAAATATTTCTGAAAACAAAAAAAATATTCAATATAAGACTAATTTAATTTTTCCAATACAAATAAGTTTAGCCTAATACTAATTACCATTAAGTAATTTTATATAATGTATATTTAGTTAGCACGTTATGGAGTATGCATTTCCAAATTGCTATGGACGAACGAATAAAAGGGGGGAAAGAAAATTGATATCGTTCCTCCAAAGCAATTTGACATACTATGTGGAAAGAAGATTTTACAAGTCTGATCACCTTGTAAAACTTCTTTTCCCATAGGCGGTTGGTGTAATGGCACTACACGCGATGTGGTAACATCTTACATGGCAACACTTATGTTGCCCAAAATAATAAAATTACATCGCGTGTGTTGTCAACACTGCCGAGCTTACGATCCACATTCGTTCTAGAAGGTGTATCGTAGCTCGGCTTCCAAGAAGCCATTTTTCAATCGCTACTCGACTCTTAACTAAAACGGTTGTCCGGAAATAATATAAGAAGAATTAAGAAGTTAAAAATTAAAAGTTAAATAAAGAAAATAATTTTTATAAACGAAAGTAGTGTGCGGGTGTGTTTACTAAATAAAATTAAAAATAAGAGAGCGGCCGTGCAGGGCTTGGCAACCTGCCAAGCAGCAAGCAGACGCAGCGTGGAGTGTCCAGCAGCACCAGCAAGGAGTAGCGTGCAGCAATCCCTTTTTTCGCACGCACCAGTACGTGGGTGAGTTTGTCCAATTTTTAAAGAAAGTGGGTGCTACGCCCCACGCACCAAGCGCTTCCGCACAGGCGCATTAAAGGTCCTCAATTTGTCAATGGCCACTCTCATCATCCCAGATATCTGGAAGGTGGGGAGAGAGGTCCCACTGCTCAAACCGGGGAAACCAGCCAACAAAGGGGATCCTTATCGACCGATAACACTCCTTTTCCCGGTAGCGAAGACACTAGAGGCCTTGCTGCTCCCGTATTTCACGAACCACCTGACTTCAGCGAAGCATCAGCGTGGTTTCCGTAAAGTGCACTGTACAACAACAGCACTTACCGCCATAAACACTCAGATAACACGTGGCCTTAACCGTAACTGTCCTTGTGAGAGAACTATTCTAGTAGCATTGGACCTGTCCAAGGCGTTTGATACCGTCAGCCACTCCACGCTACTAGAAGATATAGAGGCTTCCTCTCTCCCACAGAGGCTCAAACGGTGGTCGGCAAATTATCTGAGTGGTCGACACTCGTCGGTAATGTTTAGAGACAAATCGAGCAGACTCAGAAAAATAAAACAGGGGTTTCCACAGGGTGGTGTCCTTTCCCCGCTACTGTTTTACTTTTATATTTCAAATCTCCCTCTACCACCAGAGGGAGTCTCGATTGTCTCTTACGCCAACGATTGCTCGACCATGGCGGTTGGGAATGGAATTGATGACTTGCGTTCGAAAGTAAACGGGTAACTCTCCGAGTTTTCTCGCTTCTGCCCTGCAAGGAGCCTAACCCTCTCCCCTACAAAATCCTCTGCGATCTTGTTCACCACCTGGACGAAGGAGGTCAGGCTACCGCTGGGAAATCACGTCGATGATACACCAATTCCGACGTGGAATAACCCCAAAATACTCGGAGTAACCTTCGACCGTCTGCTCTCCTTCTCTGCGCACGCAACCGCTATTGTCAACAAAGTACAGAGCCGCAACAAGGTCCTAAAGTCGCTAGCGGCAGTACTTGGGGCAAAGACAAAGAAACGTTGCTGGCAACATACAAGGCATAGGCCGGCCGGTTTTAAATTACGCAGCACCAGTGTGGTCGCCGGGGACTAGTAGGGCGCAGTGGATGAAGCTACAAACGACACAAAACACCGCACTTAGGACAACGACTGGATGCCTTCTGATGTTGCCAGCATACCTCAGGACGAGGCGAAAATGCTCCCTGTTAAGGAGCATAACACAATGCTCTGCAAGCAGTTTCTGGTTGGGAGCCAAAGACGTGGTCCCCCAAAAAGACAACTGCTTGCAGAAGAGCCCTCGCCTTTTCACGTCAGGAGGCATCTCTACGAACTGACGGACGAAGTCCAGAGGTTCATTAAGCAGCCTCTGGACCCGTCAGCATATCGTCAGGCCCTGAACGGCATTCACAGGGAGTCAGTCTCGAGTTATGTAGGCTCCAGACCTGAGAATGCCGTTCTAGGCACACAACCACCGGACATTGACGAGACGGAGCTTCATCTGCTTCGGGATACAAGAACCACAATAGCCCAACTTCGCTCTGGCTACTGGAGCAGGTTAAACTCATACCTTAGCAGACTAAACGCAGATGTGCCGAATGAGTGTCGGGCATGCGAAGAGGCCCCTCATGACTCGAAACATCTCTTAGTATGCCCGGAAAACCCGACAACCCTAACGTCTTTGTCCCTGTTTACCGACCCTATTGAGGCTGCACGCTTCTTAGGGCTGCCGTTAGTGGAACTTGATGACAACGACTGAGATATTAACCGACCTGGGCGGGGTTGTTGTAGCCGCTACAACAACAGCAACTGAGGTGGAGTTGTTGTGTGGTCGTCTCTGGCATACACAGCAGGTGTAGGTCTCTGGCCCTGGGTTTGACTCGATGCCAGCCCTGAGCAGAAGAATGCGTAACAAATGTAGCCCTATGGACGAACAACTTCTAAACGGGGTTAGAAAAAACAGCCCTTGGTCGGGTAAAACCCGAGTCATTCCGGTACGTAGAACCGGCTGTCGTGGGAAAAAAACTGTCATTTTATTTCATTCGATTCGATTCGAGTTTCATTCGTGATTCGGACCCAGGCTCGTCGAGAGGGAGGAGAAAAGGGGCCTGAAAGATCTGACCCATAACTTGTTATTTTTTACTATGTAATTGCTACTTCGTTATAGGCTTTTATTATAAACATATTCCGATTCGTGCTGATTATTTCTGACTCTATAAATTAAAGAAAATAATCATATGGCCCATTACGTTTTGTTCACAGTGCTTTTCAAATACCGCTTGTATAGAATAAAGTTTTGGGATAATTTTTTCTTGCATCTGAGAGCATAAAAATGTGGCAATATTTAACATATACCTAATATATATTGTAACTCCTGTTTTTTAGGAGTTATAAATGTTTCAACAGCGGACTGTTACATTACAATTTTTTTTGGCATTCCCACGACAGCCGGTTCTACGTACCGGAATGACTCGGGTTTTACCCGACCAAGGGCTGTTGTTTAGGCGATCTAACCCCGTTTAGGTCGGTGAAATCCATCAAACGTTGCTCTATTCTAGGGCTACATCTGCTCCGTACCCTGCTGCTCAGTCCAGAATATACCGTGACGTGACATCAGTCAAGAGCAACTCCAGCCTTGGCTGGTGCCACTTTAGGGCATGCTCAGGACTTCGCAATACGCGTGATTGGGCGAGTGACTATGTGGGCCCCTGCTATGCTGCCCAGTCGCATACCTCCCCCGCGACGCCGCCAATCACCACCTCAAGGCAGCACCCCATTTTGCTGCACATACAACAGGGAGCCGGCAGGCAACACAACTCCTTAGCTCCACACATAACAATTGGTCTCCCAAGACACACAAAGGTGCTACAATTAAACCGTAACAGACTCCAGAGCAAGATCGAGGAGATAACTGTCTTTATGGGAAGGCATGGCATACTAATATCTGCGACGAAGTTGCACGGCAATTCAACCTTGTCGAATTGCGCCGGATACAACGTGCACCGTCGAGATCGCGAGCGAGACAATGGTGGAGGTTTAGCATTCATCACGCACCACACCGTGCAGTATCGTCTTATTGAAACAGACATCGACCGCAGGGATACCATCCTAGAATGTCAGGGTATTGCTATCCGGTCAGGCGATGTTGAGCTCGAAATATTTAACGTATACATACCCCCTGTCATCAGCTGCCCGGCAGTATATCACCCTGAAATAGGTGCGCAACTCAGAGGTGCAAACCGTATGGTAGTTGGTGACTTCAATGCGCACCACGATCTTTGGCATTCAAGCCTGTCAAACGATCGTAGGGGAATACATCTGGCTGAGCAGATAGACGATTCGACATTCTCCACAATGAACGACGACGCACCCACCAGGATTATGGGCAGCTGCCGCAGCTCGCCAGATCTAACAATTGTCAGCGCTGGTCTGATAAACAGCGTATCATGGTGACCTATGCTGACCCTGACCCTAGCATCAGACCATCTGCCCATAGTCATCTCGATTGATAAACCAGCCGACTTTGCTTCCGTGGATCACCGGACCTATGCCAACTTTTCCAAAGCTGACTGGAAAGGCTTCGCGGATGTTACTGAAAGCGCCTTCACTTCACTGCTTCATCCCAGCAGGATATATTAAGTAAATAAGCGCAAGAAATGGGAAGAGCATTTGAAGACCTGCAACTTCGCCTCTGGTTTGCGCAAGCTTTGGTCAACCGTGAGGTCGTTGTCCAACCAGACAAAATGCCAAAACCCAGTGCGCTACTTGTTTTCACCAGCGCACAGTGGTCCAATGTGCAAAGCTAGGGTAATTTAATTAAATATTTTGTTTGTAATTTTTCAATAAAATTTTTATCAAATATGCAAGAATATTGTCTACTTAAGAGTAAATACAACTTTGTTTGAAAAAATTTGGCTACATTAAAACATAACGGTATCCAAAGTCATAGTAAGCAATAAGTGAAAAATGAAATTGTGCGTTTGTTTTAACTTTGTTTTAACTTCATTTCTCTCTCCGTCATTGTCTTAAGTAAGAAAATTCCGGAAATATAAAAATTATTACCGAAGTGGACGCACATATTTTTTTGGAGCTGATAAAGCTTTAATCTTTTTGGTGAGTACCAAATTATTATTTTTTTGTTTTTGTAGAAGAAACCTTTCTTATATGGCGGAATATAGATCACTTACCATACTTATTCTCTCAATTGATGCATATACTATTAGAATCCACAAAAAAATTCTGCGGCAAGATGCGGCACCCATACATTTATTTTAAATTTTCAAAATTACCCCTAAAAATTAAAGACTTGATGGAATAATGGATTTTGCACCAGGGAATATCAGTTTAGGATCTAGTGATAGGTTCAAATTTGTTAAATTGAAATCAGACGAGCGGTTTGTTACTGCAAATAAAGATTGGCTCGAATTTGAAATAGACTTGTCACAATTTGTGTGTTCTAAGTTTGGTAAGCCGACATTTTCTGCTGGTAGGCCAGCTACGCTACTTAATGAGCTTTTAAGTGCTTCTCCAGAAAGAGGTACTGCTATTAAGAAGGTCATATTGGCAAAGAAGAGTCCTAAAGGTATTTCGCCTGAAGAAGCTCTCGCATTAATAACACCGGCACGCAAAAAAAAAATAGTGTGATGTGCATTTGACCGGACCTACCTTTGGTTATGTATTTCGACCTGCAGAATCCGAATTTGAATTCAGTTTGGCCAATATACCTCCTAGATTTCGAGAAAACTTCAAAAAACCCGTTTTTTAATATAATAATTAAATTACCCCAATAGAGCAGATTGGACCACTGTGCAGGGTGAGGCCTCCAGGAAAGCCTCCAAAGCCATTGGACCCGACGGAATATGCATGTTGATGCTGAAAAATTTAGGTCCTGCGGGAGTAGCGTATCTAACGGAGGTCCTCAACTTGTCTATGGCCACTCTCGTAATTCCAACCATCTGGAAGATGGGGAGAGAGGTCCCACTGCTCAAACCGGGGAAACCAGCCAGCAAAGGAGAGTCTTATCGCCCGATAACCCTCTTTTCCCCGAAGACACTAGAGGCCTTGCTACTCCCGTATTTCACGAACCACCTGACCCCAGCGAAGCATCAGCGTAGGTTCCGTAAAGTGCATAGCACAACAACAGCACTTAACGCCATAAACACTCAGATAACTCGTGGCCTTAACCGAAACCGCCCCTGTGAGAGAACTATTCTAGTAGCGTTGGACCTTTCCAAGGCGTTCGACACTGTCAGTCATTCAACGCTGCTAGAAGACATAGAGGGACTCAAACGGTGGTCGGCGAATTACCTGAGTGGTCGACACTCGTCAGTAGTTTTCAGAGACAAAATCAGCAAGCCACGTAAAATTAAACAGGGGGTACCACAGGGTGGTGTCCTGTCCCCACTACTGTTTAATTATTACATCTCAATGCTTCCTCAGCCACCAGAGGGTGTCAATATTCAGGCCAATTATGAATGAAAACTACCGGGGAAATTTTTCCCTTTCCCCCTTTCCCGTATTCTGAATAAAAAACCTCGGAGAAATTTTTCTCATCCCCCATTCCTCCTATTCTAAATTGACTTCGAAAGTGGAGGATTTTTTCCCGCTTAAAAAGTAGGTATTACGGATGACAAAAAGAGCGGGGAATGATTGTCAATTTTTGAGAGTTTTTCCGCCTAACGCACGCCAACGAATTTTTGTTTAAAATGTAAGTTTTTATTTATTTTCTATAAAAATTCGCATAAAGCTTAGTAAAAACTTATCTATTAGGTCAAACACAACAAATAAGCGCCAATTGCAGCTGCTTTTGGACCTCATGCAGTCTCACCCCGATATTGCGCGAGATTTCCATGTAAAAACATATCGGAGTGGAAAAAGGTAGAAGGAAATTAATATGCGTTTCTGAGGATATACATATTTAAGTTTAAATACGAAACACATTTCAGGTGTTGGCAGACCAAAAGAAATATGTGCGGCAAAAGGCGGCCCAAAATTTAAAAGCGAGCAGAGCAACTGGCGGGGGCCCAAATTTAGAGCAGATGTTTTCGGGCAATGAAGACAAACGACAATGGTAAATCCCCAAATCCATACATCGAAGACCTTACAGACACAGAGGTGGTTGAAGTACCGTTGGTGGAGCGTGAAGTAGAAGTCACCTTAAATGTGTTGATAGAAAACTCCGAAGCTACTGACTATCAAACGCCACCCTCAAAAAAAGCGCGAACAAGTGTTAAAAACTCCAACAGCCAAGTGTCACGCCAAACGCCAACGCAAAAACGTTCTTCTTATGATGTCCTCGAGGAAGAGCTTGTCATACATAAAGCAATGTGTGATAGTATAAAAGTTGCTGCTTCAGAAATGAAAGACCAGCAACAGTACACCAGGAAAATTTACCATTTCATCGACAGGCTTTATAGCCTGCAGAAAGAACATTTCGAAGACATAACGTCTATAAAAAAAGAAAAACTAGAAGAAATAAAGCGGCATAATCTAGTCATGGAAAGACTGAAGCTTAGAGAGGTGGAAGACAAAATTGAAAAAAATCGCCGGCTTCTACAGCTGGAAGAATTAAATTCCAACAAATATTGCAATTGAAATGTGATATACATACACTGGCGATCAATAGCGAGTGCATGGTGTTTTTTGTTGAATATTTGCAATGTTTTTGAAGTAATTTTCTTATAAAAATATCGTTTATTCTTCAATAAAAAACCACATAAGTTAAACTTTCAAACTTCATAAAGAAATTAGAAAAACTCAAAAATTAACTCGATTTTTTAGCGGCTTAAAACTTACACTAGATTTACTAGAATTAGATAGCCGATGTACCTGATGAATTTTTCTAAAAATTCAGATTAAGAAGTGCAAAATTTAAATAACAATTTGTAGAATTTTTCTAATTTCTGTATAAAGTTTGAAAGTTTGAATTATGTGGTTTTGATTGAAGCATAAACCATACATTTATAATAAATAACAAACAAATTTTAACTTCAAACACTTTATACAAATATTTAACAAAACACACCATACACTTACTTTTGATCGCCAGTGTACACATTTACTTATGAAGATATGTTAATTTTCCTTTATTTTCGTTACTTGTTTCGTTATTGTCAAGAAGACTGAATGTACTTTGTTATACATTAATACAATTATATGTAAACATTATTTTATATATAGAAAATGTTCTGCTGGTTTTTGCTGTTGGGTACTCATATTTTTTTTGAAACTGTATTTATATATTATTTCCAATGTTATTTCTAATTCGTTGCGCAGTAGACAAATATTGGGCAGAAGCAAGAGATATCACCTCACTTTCTTGGGCAGTTGAATTGTGTGACTCGTCGAAATCCATAACACTATTCACTTTGAAAAAAGGCATATGTTATGCAATGCACAACACACATTAATGATTTTTCCTGCCTTTTCTGGGGAGTAATGCAACTCTCTTGCTCCAAGAAGACATCTCCATCGATTTTTTAGCACCCCATTGGTACGTTCTATAACATTTCTGCATTTTGAGTGAACTTCGTTGAATTTCATTGCAACAGATTCTTCCTGTGGACTTCTATGCGGGGTTAAAAGTCACGGCTCTAGAGGATATCTGGTGTCCCCTATTAAAAAAAAGTTAAATAATTTGTACTATCTAATATCGTCCAAATACTATACCAAGCAGAAACTAATTGCCCAAGTCACTTAAATATTCTCGTTCAAGGTGAGTTCGTAGCTCGATGGTATTCCAAACGAAGGAATCGTGACAAGCACCGGGGTGTGATGCATCTAGAGGTAAAAAGTAATAAAACGTCGATCACTTACCAGCATGACATTTAAGCTGTAGTTTCCCTTTCTGTTATAATATAAGTGTTTATTCTGGGAGGGAGCTATAATGCGGACATGTGTCCCATCGATGCATCCCATCACACTTGGAATGCCATGCTTACGGTAAACTGCCAATGAAATTTTGCGTTTTTCTTCCGCCGTTCTGCAAAAACGGATATATTTTGTGCAAAGATTAGTTTCAAAAATATTTATAACTTCGCTAACCACTTTGCTTAGGCTACATTGAGCAAGAGAAACGTCGTATTCTTTTCCGATTCCCGTCTGATAGCCACCTTCTGCAAAGAAGCGTAAAGTTGCGTTCAGTTTCATCAGCGGAGAAACAGCGAACGACTTTTTTCCTTGCAGATTATGCGATGTTAGTACATCCAGCAAGTACCGAAAAGCTGCTTTGTTTACCCTATAATATTTCTCAAATCTTTAAAAACACAAATATTAATGTAAAATAAGTATACTAATTTCTTTGTTTACTTTCAAAGCTTGGGGCAACTCAAGCAGGTTTGTTGCATCGCGTAACTGCCTCTTTTCCATCCTTTGTGTCCGATTCTGCTCCACAGCTTCGTCGATCTCTTCTGCTACCAAATGGAAGGCTATGCTGTACATTTTATCTTTAGATTAATAAGAAAAATATAATTTAATAATAGAAATGAACAAATTGGCTTTTATTACAATGTTTACGTTTCAACTGTCGAAAGAGAATTTGTTCAAAGAAACACAGCCAACTTCACATTTTCGAATTTCGAACTTTTATTCCCATATTTTAATTTTCCCCGATAGTTTAGAATTGGAGGATTTTATTCTCGAGAACAACAGACTCCGGGAGGGATGAACTGGACGGGAATATTTAGAATTGGGCTTATTGTCTTATGCTGACGATTGTTCGATCATGGCGTCTGGGAATGGAACTGATGACTTCTTCTCGAAAGTAAACCGTTATCTCGACGAACTTTGTCGCTTCTTCAGCCTTGGCCTATCTCCTGCGAAATCCTTGGCAACCCTTTTCACCACCTGGACGAAGGAGGTCAGACTGCAACTGGGTATTCACGTTGATGGCGTAAAAATACCGACGGTGAATAACCCGAAAATCCTCGGAGGTACCTTCGACAATCTGCTTTCCTTCTCTTCGCATACAACCGCAATTGTCAACAAAGTACAGAGCCGAAACAATGTCCTGAAGTCGCTAGCCGGAAGCACTTGGGACAAATATAAAGAAACGTTGTTGACAACATACAAGGCAATTGGCCGGCCGGTTCTAAATTATGCAGCGCCCGTGTGGTCGCCTGGGACTAGCAGGACGCAGTGGATGAAGCTACAGACCTGCTAGAGCACGGCACTGCGAACAGCGACCGGATGCCTCCTGATGACGCCCCAACACCACCTACACGACGAGGCCCAGATGCTTCCAGTCAAGGAGCATAACACAATGCTCTGCAACCAGTTCCTTGTGGGGAGCAGCGTTGCTAGGTTGACGTTTTTAACGTCATTTGGATGTTTTTTGTATCCTGTTGACGTTTGGACGTTTTTTGTGTAAAAAAATGGCGTTTTTTAACTTCCCAGTAATTTTTCTCTGTTACTAAATCTTGTAAGTAGAACTGGTTTTGATTTATTTTCTTAATAAATCTTTACAAGCTTTGTGTTTTGCAGCAGCTGCTTCATAAGATATTTATTCTTTGGACACAATTGACTTAAATATGATGCAAACCAAGTGTATGCGCATTTTTTTGGATTCTTGGACAAAGGCTGGTTGTGTAAACACTTGAGGTTACGAGACTAATTGTAATTTTTGCAATTGCACATTAAAAGCCAAATCAGGAAGAGCTGATCTATTGCAACACGCACGCTCGCAAAAGCATCAAAAAAGCTGTCGCAGCATAAAAAGTCAGAAAAAAGTAGGCGACTTTTTTAAGACTTCATTAAAAATGTAATGATGTAATGAACGCAAAAAAGGCTGAAATATTGCTATGCTCCTTCCTAGCAGAACGTAACTTAGCATTTTCGACAACCGACCCCCTAACCAAATGTCTACAAGAAAAAAACAAATTATTAAAAATCAACGCGATTATGTAGCCCCTTTAAACTTGCACATTATTGCCCTGAAATTTAATGGGCTATCAAACTGCATACTCAAAAATGTGCATACTCAAAAAAATTACATTTAATATACCTTACGTGCATAGGGTTCGAACGATACTATCGATATTGAGTAAGCATCGATACTGAGGGTATACAAATGAGTACTTTATTTATTTTATTTGGTGATTTTCTTCCATACTTTGCAAAGTACCTGTAGTATCGAAAACTTTTTAAAAACACACTTTTTAAATTTTTTCTTCCATTGGCAACCCAATTTTCTTTGCTTATTTGGATTACGATCATTCAATTTTGTCCATCACTTAAAATAAACTGAAATTTCGTGTAGACTGTTGCATAACATAAACCAAATAAGTTAAATTTTAATGGCCTTATTCATAAAAAATAAAGTAGGTTTAAAGAGCTTAATAATATGACATTTTCATATATTTTGCAGTTTATAAACCATTTTTATTTTTTATGAACAAGGCCATTAAACTTTACGCAGAGTTCACGAAAATGCAGAATTTTTAGAAACCTTTTGGGTGCGCAGTTTTGTAACCTTTTCAACTTTACGTGTAGCCTACTACAGTTGACTTTTGGTTCAAACTTGCACATTATTATACTCAAATTGAATAGGCTACAAAAATGCATACCCAAAAAGTTTACAAAAATTTTTAATAAAATTTGAAATTCGTGAAAGTATATATATAAATATATGTATGTACATATATGTGTATGTACATTTAACGTTAAAATTACTTCTAACGTGAAAGTAAGTTCTGCAATGAAAAAAAAATCAAATATTTTAAATTTCCATTGTTTTAATTTAAGGAAATACATTTGAGGTTTTCTGAAATACATTTGAGTTTTTCTGAAATTCATTTGGCCTTTTCTGAAATTCATTTGGCCTTTGCTGAAATACATTTGTGTTTTTCTGAAATACTGTTGGAAAAGATGTAGATATACGATTGAAGAATAAAATAATTTTAGTATCCCAAACATCGTATTTCAATGAGTCCGATACTGAGTAGTATCGATACTTTTTTCCTGATACTTTTACAGTATCGATACCATGAGCTCGATGCCAGAATGAGTACTCAGTATCGATACCAAAGTCTAAAATTTTGAAACCTATACGTGCATATATAACTTTGTATACAATAAAAGTTTAATAAGAATATTTTTTGTACATTCATTTGAAAAAGACGTTTTTGGGTAGGAAATGACGTTTTTCAGACCAAGAGGGACGTTTTCTCATGCCAAAGACCTGGCAACACTGGTGGGGAGCCACAGACGTGGTCCTCCCAGCAAACAGCTGCTTGCAGAAGAGCCTCACCCAGGCACGTCAGGAGGCACCTCTACGAACTGACGGACAAAGTCCAGAGGTTCATTAAGCAACCTCAGAACTGAATTAATGAGGATGTGCCCAACCAATGCCCGGAATGTGGAGAGACGCCACATGACTCTCGGCACCTCTTCACATACCCTGAGAACCCCACCGAGCTGATGCCCTTGTCCCTATGGACAGACCCTGTGGAATTCGCACACTTCCTGGGTCGCCCCTTGGCTGAAACGGACGACAACGTTGACGGATGAATTGACCCGAGCGGGGCTTAGTACTCGCTACAACAACAACAACAACATTACAACTTTTGGAAGTACATTTTAAAGCTGCTTTATATTATCGAAAAAGTCTGCTCTCCTTATATAATGTTTTCAAAAGTTGATTCACAGCTTCTTAGCTTAAGGATGCAACTAAGAAACAACGTATTTATTGAACTGATAAAATTAATTTTGAGGTCAATATTTGCAAAAAATAGTCGGACTGTTACGTTACAGAAAAATACTGTTACTTTACCTGTGCGATATACGTTTAGATTATTGGCCCTATTATGTATGGAGACTGATAGCCGATGTGCAATAGGGTGGTCCAAAAATGCATGTGAAAAAGTAAAGTCGGAATTCTTATGCTCTCACCCCCTAGGATTGTTATATACCGACAAAAATATACCCTTATTTTGAAATCAAAAAATATTTAGAGGTCGCTCAAGCGCCCAAAGTTTTCCATGTATTTTATATGGGGTAAAAACAACTTTTCGTAGAAATGGTATAGAATAGTTAAAAATCAATATTTTTCTACCAGAAAACTCTGTTTATCTGCAGGAGATTCCCAATAATAAGACCCAATTGTTTATTAACCCATTAAACGCGAAAGCTAAATAGCAAAGATAGAGGAACCAAACTTTGTGTGGATACTACAAGGGTTGATATGTACACAAAACTACCATCAAAAGTTTCGACCCCTATCCGGGGGGGTCTGCACGACCCGTGACATATATGTAACGCTCGCGGGTTTCTGTTATGTAATACATTGTTTGATACTAACATGTAAATAAACACTTCCATTGGATTTAATTCATCAATTTTATTATTTTAATTATAAAGTTTACAAAAAGAAAACGAAACAAGTACAAACGTATGAAAATTCATCAATTTTTGGTTTAGAAAAAAAACTCAAACTGGTCTAAAGTGAAAGTTGTAGAAACAATCCACACACAAACCTTCGTCACACTTTACACATTTGGTGTTTATTGATCGCTGGCAGTTGTTTCCAGCACAGCATCTCCTGGTGGGATTTCTAACTATGACATGGCCAATTAGGTCATATCTAGCATCAAGCTCAATTTGCGAATCCGGACGTCTAAATCCCCATGGTCCTCGGACTTGTCCATAAGTACGACAAAAGTGATTAGCAATGGTTCTTCTAAACTGTAGCTGGGTTAGCCCGTGTCCGCCTTTTCTATGTAAGAGCCAAGCATTTTGAATGGAGACATCAACCAACCAGGTAAAAATTGAGAACCACCACTTCTTTCCTCTAGCTCCAATCCTGTAAGCGTTAACGTTTTGGTCCATACGGTCTGTTCCGCCCATATTCTTATTATACATTACGATAGCATTGGGGACTTGAACCTGAATTCGAGCATGTTCTGCCCTAGAGTATCTTCCAGCTGTCCCTACCGGTTCCTTCCCAAATAAAGTTGATGCAACGGAAACTACTGCATTGTCTACCCATTTCGTGACTGTAATATCGCATTCAGAAATCCGGGAACTAGCCATATAACCACGTTCCTTTTTTTTCAACTTATCCTTCAGTGGCAAAGGACAAGAGATTGGTATTGAATTTTGCCGAATTGTTCCAGTTCCCTCATATCCCATTTTTTTTAATCCAACCAAAACAGGTATTGAAGTGAAGAGATTATCGAAAAAGAATTGAAATGGAAGTGGCTTCCACGTTTCATCGAATTCATCGATCATTGAAAACAAAGGAGCAGCGTTCTTTCCATAGTTTGCAGCGTACTCTTCGTTCGTCCTAGGGTTTTTTCCCTGATACATCTCGAAGTTTAGAAGATAACCGGAAGGCGTATTTAGACACCACATTTTATAACCAAATCTCAACGGTTTGCCTCTAATAAATTGTTTACAACCGTGCCTGCCGTAGTATTCCACCATTGATTCATCGTAGGACAAATTCCGCTCTGGATGAAAATTTTTAGCAAAATTCGCTTTCAAAGCATCAGTTAGGGGTCTCAATTTCCATATTTTATCCGATAAATCTGTCTTTCCGGGGTCAATAAAGTGTAGATTTCTAAAAATAGTTCGAAAACGATCACGCCTCATCGAGTCAATAATCACAAGATTTTGAATATCTTTATCAACGCTCCAATATGCTTCTTTGTTTGGAGAATAGGTATATCCACTTATTATCAGAATTCCTAAAAATACTTTCATTTCTCCAACTGTAATATTTGGGTTCCCATTATTATTTAAGAGCGAATATCTGTTTGACTCGTCACACAGCATTTGCAATAATTCATCATCAAAAAACTTTTGGAATTGCTCATATGGCTCTAGGTTGGTGCAGTCACTGTAATTACCCTCAGGGAAAATTGGAGATCTAGGTTCGATATTATCATCGACCCACGTAAAGGATCGTTTGGCGCTCTTAGCCTTACTATGTGACTGACCTGCAGTTATCTTACGACGACGAGAATTGGTTTGTTCCCTAGGCTTTTGAGTTGAACGCGATGTACTCGGCTTTTCGGATGCTTGCACAGAAGCAAATGATTCCTCCAAAAGGTTTACTTCTAACTCTGAGATAGAATGATTCAAGCAGTCTAAAATTTCAGCGTCCATATCAAAGTCGGGGTTCTCTTCGACGTCAGTATTTTTTCTTGTAACAATTTCACAATCCTCGACAAGCTGTGTATGTGACAAGTTTTCCAATGTACCGCCGTCTTCATCTGCGGAATCATCACCTGAAAGAGCACCCGCGTCAGGAGCCTCTATATATATAGCTTCCACTTCTTCTTCTTCATTATTTGTCAATTCGTCCAAAACTGCGCAAACTTCTTCAACAGTTAGTTTTGCCCTAATAAAGGAAGAACACGCACATAAATATGTATATTTTATATAGTTATACACTTCATAAGGTGAACCCGCGAACGTGACATATATGTCACAGCTACACAAGACGAAAAAAAACCTACAAATACAGTAATTTTCAATTTTTTTTTTTTATTACCACAAAATTTCAAACACTATCAAAGTATACAAAACACTTTTTTCACATAAATCGCTGGTACTTTATTAAAAATCGTACTTACCGACAACGTGTTCCCATTTCGACAGTTTTTTTTAGGTGTATGAAATCGGCTTCGTGTTCACTGCGCTACTAATTTTGCTACACTAAACGGAAAGGGCAAAGTATAGCGCACACTTATTCTTTGATTTGTTCACTTCAATCCTAATTTATAATTTGGAACATTTAAAATTGCATTTCGAAAAAGTCGTAGATTTATGTGAAAGATCGGAGCGTTACATATATGTAACACTAGCGTTTAATGAGTTAAATCATCAGCCCTATTCTGCATCTCGACTCGAATCGAAATTTTCTCCGTTTGGCAACTTTGGTATTCTGCGTTCCGTTTCCTTTCGATCAATCTTCGAAATTTACGATTATACCTATTCCGCATTTCGATCGTAGTTCCGTTTTCCTAAGTAGCAAATTTGTTGACGGAGAACGTTTCAATTGTTATTTGCGAGGGTTTAAACAATAAAATTTTATAAAAAAATTAAGTAAGTTAAGTTAAGTACATACATAAAATGTGAAGTTACATAAAAAAGNCAGCCCTATTCTGCATTTCGACTCGAATCGAAATTTTCTCCGTTTGGCAACTTTGGTATTCTGCGTTCCGTTTCCTTTCGATCAATCTTCGAAATTTACGATTATACCTATTCCGCATTTCGATCGTAGTTCCGTTTTCCTAAGTAGCAAATTTGTTGACGGAGAACGTTTCAATTGTTATTTGCGAGGGTTTAAACAATAAAATTTTATAAAAAAATTAAGTAAGTTAAGTTAAGTACATACATAAAATGTGAAGTTACATAAAAAAGATGCTTTTATTATTCCACTCGTTTTTACTAACTTTTTAAAAAGAGGTGCGTATGTTGTCTCGAATTCGATTTGCTAAGGAAATAAGCTTTGTTCTTCCCCTCCCCCTGACGGCTTTCAAAATGGGATTCATTTGCGTCCAAATCTTCCACTCTGTAGTAAATGCAAATGTTGTGGAGTGCTCAAACAACATTTATAATTTCACTGACTTTAAGCGATGAGTAATACAGTTCAAGATGAATTCCTTATGACTCTTCACTCATCTGAAAAAGATCAAACATGTCCCTAAATCCCCGCCTTTCAACTTCCGCATCAGCAATCTGGGACTCGTTCTTCTCTTCACGCAATAACGCCGCGGCTATGGATTTCATTCTTATAATTATGTATCCACTTAAATTTAATTTTTAAATTACAGTGATGCTAGGTATATTTAGTTATTTTAAAATATTTACAAACTTTAACTTCATATGCTGCTATAGTTTGGTGGCTTAGCGTTAGCGCCGAAGTGCCATACCTAAACAAAAGCGTCAACGCTACGTCAAACGCAGAAATAACACCAACAATAAGCATAGGTTTGTTTGTGTGTAACAGGAAAATGACAGTTCCGCACTTTTCTGCAGCCAACTTCAATACCTAACGCCCTGCCAAAATCGGATTTTCCAACCGCTCAGCGTTGACGCCGCGTTGTTTCGGTATGCTTCATACAAATTGTATGGGCATGAGAATTTTTTGACAGCCAGACAACGCTGACGCTTTTGTTTAGGTATGGCAGTAAGTTCGGTTCCAGCGGAGCGGAATGCGGGAACGTAATCGAAATGCAGAATAGGGCTGCATATTTCATCGCAACTATAATTTATAGGTCCGCCAAAAACCTACAAAACCCCGAAAATGCAATGGGCGACCAATAAAAAATCGTTACTATTAAAAAATGGTTAAATAAACAAATGGGTATTACTATTGAAAGTATCCACTCCACAGCACCTGAGTTTAAGCCCTGGTCAAAGGAACATCGCAAAAAAAAATATAGAAAAAAGGTTTTTTCTTAACGGCGGTCGTCCCTCGGCAGGCAATGGCAAACCTCCGAGTGTATTTCTGCCATGAAAAACAGCTTCTCATAAAAATACAATCGCCGTTCGGAGTCGGCGTAAAACTGTAGGTCCCTCCGCTTTGTGTGACAACATCAAGGCGCACGCCACAAATCGGAGGAGAAGCTCGGCCAAACACTAACATATGTGTAAGCGCCAATCTATTATTATTATTATTATTATCCTGAAGAGAACCAGAGTTTTCCGATCGAAAAATATTGATTTTCAAAAATTCTATACCATTTCTAAGAAACATTTTATTTTTCCCATATAAAAATACATGGAAAGCTTTGAGAGCTTTGAGCGACCTCTAAATATTTTTTGATTCTAAAATAAAAAAAAATCGGTATACTTTTTTCGATATAGAACAATCCTAGGGGGTGAGATCATTACAATTCCGACTTTGCTGTTTTTGGATCACCCTAATGTGCAACCATATACTAAAATTCGTATTACGTATTACGTATGGCAACTGACTGTCTGCTACTGAGTCTAGTCGCGCAATTTTCGGTTTCCCGATTATGGCGATTTTATTATGTGTTTACATAAATTGTTAAACACATCGGAGAAAAGTTGCCAATTACTTCGCAATGTACAAGTCAAAAAAGTAAATTCGGACATTGTCTGCGCTTTTCTGTATATCAATCGCTATACATAATACAAAGTACAATACTGGTAGCCTTGGCTACTAGACCAGCAACTAGACACGAGTCGCTATTTATAAAAGGGCCATACAATAAGGTTCTTAAATGGCTTGTAGTCTATTTTATACAGTAAGTAGCATGAATTCAGTGGACTTGCGATTTGACATGTAATCCAAAGAAATTAAGAACATGATTATTACACCGTGCGACAAAAACAAAAAAAAAAATTTCGAAACACATGAGGCAATCAATATACGCACGCAACTGCGGGCCAAATATAATAAAACTGCGTTTTCAGTTTTTCTCTCTGACCTCAAGATTTTTTAAGGACTAAAGTTTCAAAGATATGATTTGTGGAATGGGCTAAATTCCACTTCGTTAGATTAACGGGCGTACCTGTTACACGTGGAGCCCTGGTGCTCCGCCGGCGGCACTGCCGGCCATCGCTCGCTTTGATGGAGCTCTAGTGCTCCCCTGGTGCTGCTGCTTCGGTACTCCGTAGTTGTGTGGAGCCCTGGCGCTGTTGTAGTGCCCCGCTTGTGGGGTGCTCCGCTGTATCCTGCGTTGGTAGAGGCAAACGGCTGTTGCCCGAAACTGCTGACTGCAGCGGATGCCTTGGTGGCTAGCAGGCCGAATTTAATACCAAAAATACTTGAGCTTGTATTCGACTTGAAGGCACGCGGGCGAATGCCGCTAATTTTTATTTATCATTTTGTCTTCAACTTACCGCCCTATTCACACAACACTGACAACACTCAGCGGCTGACTATTGCCTTTACTACTGCGCCTAATACTATGCCGCAAATTTATTTTAAGCTATCGTATGGCGACAATTGTCACTGTTGTTGTTACGACCTACTGAGTACGCGTCAACGGCGAAACAATGTTTATACATAATGTGTTTTAGGCGTAATAATTGTGATAATAGTCATACGATGAATTTTGTCAGTGTTGTGGGAATAGGGCGGTTAGTTTCTTACATATACAGGGTCGCATTCTTAATATCGTAAATTCTAAATTCTTAATTGTACAAGATTAGCTTAGGGCGCATTCAGATAAGGTGATTTGTAGTAATTTTTTAGGGTTGCAAATTGTATGCTTTTATCGCATTACACACTCTCCTTTTGAAAAAAAGAGTTTGGTAAAGTGATCAGTTTTGCCATATTCTTCTTTCCCATAATTTATAATCAGACTTAAATTGTTTTGAAGGAACGAATGTGGATTTGGTTGAGGAATATTCCTCCCCCTTACATTCGTTTGTTCGTAAAAATTTAAGTTATGCTAAATATTTAAATAAAAGCTATTGTATTTACTTAATTTTATTACTTATTTTATGTATTAAGTTAAGTTGGTAATAATATGAACTTAAGTAATAATTTTTTTAGGTAGCTTATGCAGTATACTAAAAAACTTGAGCTTATGAATATATTGGAATGAAATGTACATAACTACATATTAATTGCTTATGGCAAAATGGAAATTCAAGTTTCGTTTTCGTTTTAATATTTGTACTCAGATTTCCTGAATTTAAATTTTAACAATAGCTTTGTTCCGCACGCTTTCTAGGCTGATCCGTTAATTAGAGCGTAAAAATAAGTCACTCTCTCACAAGTATCAAAAATGTGTCAACACGTGTCAAAAGTGCCCAGAGCGGGAGGAACGCAAAAAACAACATTTCGTACCCTGAATATAGAAATCGGCTCTAAGCAATGATTTTACGTGTATGTATCTTATATCGCCGTTCGGAGTCGGCGTAAAAGAGAAGGTCCCTCCGCTTTGTGTGACAACATCAAAGCGCACGCCACAAATCGGAGGGGAAGCTCGGCCAAACACTAACTTATGTGTAAGCGCCAATCTATTATTATTATTATTATTATCTTATATGGTTAACAAAATTACCAAATAACTACATTTTCCCTTCTGCACATTTGTGCCCGGAAAAAAAGTCCGGGCTGTTTCGTGCACAAAGAAGAAGACATTCACGATCCAAATGTGGTACGTATTCGTTCTCTATTACCCATTTTTCTAGCGTGAGGAACGCTTTCTGGGCTGTTTTGGGCACCCGCGGGTACTTGCAGGCTCGTGTGGAACAATGGGTGTGGAATGTATGCTTTTTTGTTTAACAAATTCATTTCATATTTTTGTGAAAATCTCTTATATCATAATTTTGTGGAAAAATATATTGTAAACTGTTATAAAAGTTTGTTTTGTTTTTTTTCTTGAGCTAGTTTTCATGTTGTTTTGTACATTTTTATTTTTGTTTATAAGGTAATAAAGTGAAATTAAAAGTAATTATACATACATACGTACATATATAAGAAAATCTGTTTTATTTTCATTGTTTTTTGCTTTTTTCTTTGTTTTTTGCTTCATCATAAATTGTTACGTTTGCACCGTCAATTTTTGTTATAACGTATGGCCCTTGGTATATGTTTTCATGCCTATTACATCCCAATAAACATTTAGGTTCGAGCTCAACTTAAGGTTAAGTTGAGAACTAAGGTATTTCTCAAATCTCCAACGTTGTTTCTCAACAGTACCTCAAGTGGAGGATCATAGCGTTCTCAACAAAAAGGGAATTTGTCTTTGGGTGAAAAAAGGATTGTTTCTCAAGTTGAGAAAATGCTAGTTCTCAACTTGAACTCAAATATAATTCTCCAGTTGGTCTCAAACATATCATTAAAATACTGAAATTGAAATAGTAAAATACCTTATACCTTTTTGATTGAAACGACATACATCCATAGATGAATTTATATATTAATTTTTCATTTTATTACTCCTTTTGTATTATGTAGTTAATCAATATCGTATTACAATAATTCACTTCACAGTATACAGTCCGACAGTAATTGTGCCACTTGATTCACTTCGCGTTTTATTTTCTTTCAAGAATATTTTAGGATACTTTGAAGATTATTTACTTTTCGTTGGTAGTTTTCCCCTCTATATAGCTTTAGTTTTTCACTTGCTAATTAAAAATTCGTATCTCTATCACTTTTTACGTATCAGCGCGTCGGTTAGAGATGAGTTGGAGAATGATGTTGGATATCAAATGTGTCAACACGTGCCAAAAGTGCCCAGAGCGTGAGGAACGCAAAAAACAACATTTCGTACCCTGAATATAGAAATCGGCTCTAAGCCATGATTTTACGTGTATGTATCTTATATCGCCGTTCGGAGTCGGCGTAAAAGAGTAGGTCCCTCCGCTTTGTGTGACAACATCAAAGCGCACGCCACAAATCGGAGGGGCAGCTCGGCCAAACACTAACTTATGTGTAAGCGCCAATCTATTATTATTATTATTATTATCTTATATGGCTAACAAAATTACCAAATAACTACATTTTCCCTTCTGCACATTTGTGCCCGGAAAAAAAGTCCGGGCTGTTTCGTGCACAAAGAAGAAGACATTCACGATCCAAATGTGGTACGTATTCGTTCTCTATTACCCATTTTTCTAGCGTGAGGAACGCTTTCTGGGCTGTTTTGGGCACCCGCGGGTACTTGCAGGCTCGTGTGGAACAATGTGTGTGGAATGTATGCTTTTTTGTTTAACAAATTCATTTCATATTTTTGTGAAAATCTCTTATATCATAATTTTGTGGAAAAATATATTGTAAACAGTTATAAAAGTTTGTTTTGTTTTTTTTTCTTGAGCTAGTTTTCATGTTGTTTTGTACATTTTTATTTTTGTTTATAAGGTAATAAAGTGAAATTAAAAGTAATTATACATACATACGTACATATATAAGAAAATCTGTTTTATTTTCATTGTTTTTTGCTTTTTTCTTTGTTTTTTTGCTTCATCAAAAATTATTACGTTTACACCGTCAATTTTTGTTATACCGTATGTCCCTTGGTATATGTTTTCATGCCTATTACATCCCAATAAACATTTAGGTTTGAGCTCAACTTAAGGTTAAGTTGAGAACTAAGGTATTTCTCAAATCTCCAACGTTGTTTCTCAACAGTACCTCAAGTGGAGGATCATAGCGTTCTCAACAAAAAGGGCATTTGTCTTTGTGTGAAAAAAGGATTGTTTCTCAAGTTGAGAAAATGCTAGTTCTCAACTTGAACTCAAATATAATTCTCCAATTGGTCTCAAACATATCATTGAAATACTGAAATTGAAATAGTAAAATACCTTATACCTTTTTGATTGAAACGACATATATCCATAGATGAATTTAAATATTAATTTTTCATTTTATTACTCCTTTTGTATTATGTAGTTAATCAATATCGTATTACAATAATTCACTTCACAGTATACAGTCCGACAGTAATTTTGCCACTTGATTCACTTCGCGTTTTATTTTCTTTCAAGAATATTTGAGGATACTTTGAAGATCATTTACTTTTCGTTGGTAGTTTTCCCCTCTATATAGCTTTAGTTTTTCACTTGCTAATTAAAAATTCGTATCTCTATCACTTTTTACGTATCAGCGCGTCGGTTAGAGATGAGTTGGAGAATGATGTTGGATATCAACTTGAGAAATATGAATTTCTCCAAGGTTGGAGAATAATTTTTTTGGTGTTTATTGGGATGGTTCTTTTTGGACAAGAACCCTGTCGTTAACGCTAATTGATAACGGACGCGTCGTTTTACCATATATTGGTTTATTTCGAATTTTGTTTTTGTTAATTACTTCTTTAACAATATTGTGCGGTTTTTGCATTCTCTCTTTAACTTCTTTCGCGTAATTTTCTACGTTATAAATCGGGTCAATTTGTTTTTTCTTTAAATCGTGCGGCACTGTGGCCTTTTTCCCAAATATTAATTCAAACGGGGAAAATTTAGGCAATTCTCTAGTATAGGGTAACAACCGCTAAAAAAGGTTCGGAAAAGTCGGGAGGGGTACCAAACGACACATTTCGGTCCCCCTACTAACAATCCGGAGGGGGTGGGCTAATATTATTAACCATTTAAAAGTTATAAACAAAAAACTTTTGTTAAATTTCGTTGTTTTGTATGGGCAATTACCCCGACAAAAATTCACTAAATCACCTGTTCTCACTTTTTAAACACTATTAGAATATATAATTAAACTTAATTATTAAACAAACACATAGTTTTATCAACCTAATATAGATTATTTTGTTACTAAAAAGAAGTTGACAATCTTTGCGAAATGAAACGCGAGATTCCAAATAGCTATAGTGCTGCCATTGTATTAGTATTTCGTAATCACTTTTCCTTACAAGGTGTGTGCAGTGTTCAATGCTTTTCGGTATCTTCTTTCGTTGGATATATATATAATCGCGCGATTTTTTATTACAAATTTTCGGCTGCGGCGCTTTTTCCATAAAAATCAATACTTCGATAAATAATGAAAATTTTTAATAAAAAATCGCGCGAATGCACGAAATTAAATTTTATTTAATTAAGTAGTAATAAGAGTTTATCTTTACGATTAAAATCAATTTTGATAACAAAACAAATTTTATGTTTTTTTTTTTTAACATGTGTTATCTGAGTGTTAATTGAAATAAACAACTAACACCAACTCATTAGTTCACGTATGAATTGTCAAATATGGATATTGTCATTACTTGGTACACTGTCTACGCTGTGATCTAAAGAATCTGGCTAAAGTGTTCGAAACTTGTAGAAAATTCAATCTCAAGCTAAACCCAACAAAATGCAATTTTCTTCGTTCTGAGGTAACATTTTTAGGCCACAAATGCTCAGAAAATGGTCTGCTGCCAGACGATTCAAAAATAAACGCAATAAAAAAGTATACAAAACTTTCAGATTAAGACGCTGTTCGTCATTTCGTTGCGTTTGCAAACTACTATAGACGGTTCATACCTAACTTTGCGTCGCTGGCAGCACCTTTATATAGACTGAGTCGAAAAAATGTCGAATTCTTATGGGACAACGCTTGTGAAACTGCATTTCAACACTTAAAATCAGCCCTAATGTCTCCTGAACTTTTGCAATATCCTGATTTCACTAAGGAATTTTTAATAACTGTAGATGCTTCGAAAAACGGGTGCGGTGCTATATTAAGCCAAAACCATAATGGAAATGACTTACCAGTATGTTTCGCTTCTAAATCTTTTAACCAATCATAGAACTTGAACTTTTAGCTATATATTTCGCGATCAAGCAGCTCCGACCTTATGTTTACGGCACTCACTTTAAGGTGAAGTCTGACCCTCGACCTTTAGTTTATCTTTTTAACATGAAGGACCCGTCTTCGAAACTTGCAGAATACGACTTCACAATTGAGTACATAAAAGGCAAATCAAACGTTGAAGCGAAGCACTTTCACGCATTACCATTAACGAACTAAAAGACTCGACAAAACATGTTTTAGCTATGAAAACGCTATCAATGACAAAAACTATAGAATTACAGAACGAAAACAACTACACGGACAGCCCTACAGTACAAGTTTACGATAAATTTTCATATACTTTTTCTAAAAAATATACCGCGAATAGTATCGCATTTTTTATACGATAAAAACAACAAAATTTCAAATATGAGTTCAAAGTGCGCTATGTAAAATTTTTTCGATTTTTAGTTTTTGGTGGATTACGTACCAGTATTTAAAGTGGTTTCATGTCCAGTAACAACAGAGTGCAAAATCTTTTTATATTCTGAAAAATAGCATCAAATGTTAAGTCTTCTTCAAAAAGTCTTTATCATACTTATTTATAAACTTTCAAAAGTATCCATCTTCTGATGAACTTAGAAAACTGCTTTAGGCCGTATAGACTGTTAATGTTATCTTATGACATGTTATGTTATGTTACAATTTTATAAGGCTCTTATTTATCCAAATTTTCAGGTAATAATAAAAAAGATTCAATTTAAATGTTACTTGTTGTCGTAGTCATTTTTTCAAATTTGTGGCTTTCTATTATAAAATCACATAACGCTGTTTGCAAGTGGACTACTCATATTCAAATATGTGCACATTTAAAACACAAGAAATAAGACTTACTTAATTTTGTGAATGTTAATCAAACATGTTGTTTAGACAAGTTACTTTTGAGGCTTGATGCTGAAGCCGGCAATCGCAACATTAAGAAAGTAGAATGGCCAAAAGATGATAGATTTCTCAATCATTTCTCTATTTCAAATTTAAAAAACAGCGGAAACAGTGAGGTTATTCACACTTGCCTGGTTATCAGATTATCTGGTTAAAAATTATAATTGTGTAGTGTATTTTATTGTTGTAAACTGAATAAAAAATATAACCACATAACCACATAACCTGATAACCAGGCAAGCGTGAACAACCTCAGTATTTTAAAATTTTTACAAATTATCTTAACAGAACCGGTAGAAACAGTAACTGACGATGATAAAAAGTTAAAACTAATGACCATTTATCATAACGACCCGATAACAGACGGAAACATACACATAACAGGCTGGAAACATATGACCCGTGATGTAACCAAGTTTGTTAAAAATTGTTCAAAATGCTTATTAAACAAGGTTAAACCTAAAAACAAGGAAAATCCTGTTTTAATGCCAACACCTTGCAAACCATTTGATATTATTGTAATCGACACATTAGGACCGCTGCCTGAGTCAAATAATGGTAATAGGTTCGCAATTACCACTAGTTGCGATCCCGTACGAGTCCGGACTAGTCAGAATCAGTCAGATTTTACTGGAAATCGATCCCGTACTCGGTTCTCTGACTATTGAGAGGACAAAAAAGAGAGTAAATACGGTTCTCTCTCTGTCAGAAGTTACCAGTTTTAGTCCGAGAGTTTTTTGCTGGTAAATGTGTCAAACGATCAGCTGTAGTGTGTTTGGCAACCAAATTGTAAACAAAAAAAAGTGCACTCTGCTAATTCATGTTGGAAAGTATTTAATTACTTGTTTAAGTGGATTCTAATGAATTTGAAAGTATTTTTGGTTATTTACATGTGTGAGCTGAGTGCGTTTACATACAAAATTAGCAAAAATTTACAACCAAAATTTTTAGGTTATGTTGAAGTTGACAGAAGCTACCATTTTTTACTAGAAAGCGATCCCGTACTTTTCCATGTTACTCTCTCGCTCTGAGCGAATTTTTATTTTTTGACAGTTTTACTAGTCCGAGTCCGAGGAATACGAGATTGCACCTATTATATGTGATTTAATAACCCTGCAGGGAAAGCTACTAGTTGTGAACTAGAATTCTACCGGTTTGCGTTTCAGCCGAACTAGTTCACGTTCTATCCTTTTTCAATGTTAGCGACTGGTATTTTTAACATTGCGATGTCCTACGAGATGTCAATTGTCAGGCTATGCATCAGCATCTACTAGTATAAATACTAGTAGCATCATACCAGTTGATGAGATAGTCTGCCAATTCATGCCCCGTGAAAAGCATAAGTGTGACTTTTTGCTCGCGACGCTCCAGCAGTCAGAATGGCCGACAGAGCAAAGCACTCGCGTGGTAAGCCTGAGGTCCCAGGTTCAAATCCTGGCGCAGGGAAATTTTTTTTATTTTCTTTTTTTTATTTCATTTTTACTTTTCACATTTTTTTTTTGTTTATGCTGTTTATTGTAATTTTTAAATTTAATAAAAAAAATATTTTTGTTTAATTCTTTTTTTTTAATAGCACAAGCATTTCTCCCTAAATGTTTTTTTGCAATGCAATTAGATTTTCAAATTTGTTATTTATTTACAAATTGAATAAATTATTTTTACTTACATTTATTTAACTTTAAAAGTCTTAACCACCTCCAAGCGGCCTCGAACCTGCGATTTTAGAACCAGAACCAGTAGTCTTCACGTGACGCCACAGCCGTCATTTGTAAGAAAAGCAATTAATTGCGTTTTATTTTTGGCTTTGGCAATTCAAAGGCAGATGGCGCTGATCGCCTAAGTTCTTCAAAATTGTCAAACTGGTAGGCACATACTAGTTAATGAACTAGTATTTTTTCTAACTGGTTTGGCTTTTCACTGCAGGGAAAGTATTCAGTAACAGTAGCTGTGCCAGATAAAAGCGCTAAAACGATTGCATTTGCCATTTTTGAAAGCTTTGTCTTAACTTACGGTGTAATGAATTCCATTAAATCTGATTTAGGCTCTGAATTCAAAAATGAAATTTTTTCCGAATTAACCAAACTCTTAAAGGTTAAACACGATTTTGCAACCGCATATTATTATGAAACTGGGTACTATCGATCGTAACCACAGAGTCTTTACTGAATATTTACATATTTAAACGAAACATTTTCCGATCGGGACGTTTATCTAAAATATTTTACATTTTTACACAACACAACAAGTAACACAGTTTGTGATAATCAATTTTGGTAATTCTCTAGTATAGGGTAACAACCGCTAAAAAAGGTCCGGAAAAGTCGGGAACGGTACGAAACGACGCGATTCGGCCCCCTATTAACAATCCGGAGGGGGCGTTAATATTATTAACCATTTGAAAGTTATAAACAAAAAACTTTTATTAAATTTCGTTGTTTTCTATGAGCAATTACCACGTCAAAAATGCACTAAATCACTAGTTTCCACTTTTAAAACACTATTAAAACGTCGCCGGTTATTGTTTTATGCAAACAAAATCATGTATTCACTTTTATTTAATATATTTCGTTAATAAAACCGAGTAAACAAACTTTGCGCCTGCCAAAATTATTATAACCTTGTAACGTAGCAGTTCACAGCACGGTGGAGTATATACACACTCCACCGTTCATACATATCCCACTATACATATACCGTACATACATAACAACGCATATACATACTCTCCGATACATACCGACAACTGAAAAACGAAGCATACACACTCCACCGTACATACCAGGGTTGTTGCGAATATTATTCCAAAATAAAACTCCTTTCCGGATGATAAACAAACGGCCTGCCCAAATTAAACATATTTGGTACCATATGAAAGAGGACTGAAATAGCTTTTAAACAGAAATAACGAACGACCCCTATTTATATTTTTTTATAATTTAATACTAAAAAAATGCATATACCTAACACAAGGTTTGTTTTATGGTAATTAATTAACATTTTTTGTTGAATTATTTTTCAATATGTGGCTTTCCACGTTTAGACATTTCAGTTTTAAAGCTATTTAAGACCTCTTTCATTTGATACAAAACTTGTTTAATTTGGATAAGCGGTTTGCTTATTATCCGGAAGACTTTTATTTCGGAATAATATTCGCAACAACCCTGGTACATACATACACCACCATATATACGCAACGATGTACATATGCACTCTTCGGCACAAGCATACAGCATCAGGCAAAACACTACTAGCAGCACAGCAGCCACTTCGTTCGCCAACTACCATCGAGACAGCGCGCACGACGAATTCTCAAACCAAGTACGCAACAACGAGTTTAAAAAGCTGAACAAGTCCGCAGTCGAGTCAGTCTTGCTAGGTAAGCATTTGGCTCAACTAGTCGGTTGGCGTCTAGTGGTGTGTCTTCGGACGCGCTAAATCGTCTCTGGCTAGTTGATCCAAGCATTGCTTGACCAGTCGGATGGCGTCTAGTGGTGTGTCTTCGGACGCGCTAAATCGTCTCCGGCTGATCAAACCAATCACGGCTCGTCCAATTGGTTGGCGTCTAGTGGCGTGTTTTCGGACGCGCTAAATCGTCTCCGACTGGCCGAGCCGCGGTTACCGCCGCCCCCATTCCAGCCCCTACTCACGTAGTGTGCGATTATGGGAACGGCGGTACCTGACGCAGTTAGAAGCCATCCGCTGCCGAGATTCGCCTTGGAAGAGGAGAGACCAGTAAATCTGCAACCCAGCCCCATTCCCACCATCCGGATCAACAACAATAGTCCACAGCCAGGGGAAACTAAGCATATAACAGCAAAGCGTAATGAGATCAGCGACGCCGAGCTAATGAATACCCTTCGCCGATGGGACGTACACCAGAGGGTGCTAATGTAGTCTCGTATGCTGACGATTGTTCGATCATGGCGTCTGGGAATGGAATTGATGACTTGTGCTCGAAAGTAAACGGTTACCTCTCCGAACTTTCTCGCTTCTTCACTGCAAGGAGCCTTGCCCTATCCCCTGCGAAATCCTCGGCAACCCTTTTCACCACCTGGACGAAGGAGGTCAGACTGCCACTGGGTATTCACGTCGATGGCGTAACAATACCGACGGTGAATAAGCCGAAAATCCTCGGAGTTACCTTCGACAGTCTGCTCTCCTTCTCGGCGCATACAACCGCAATTGTCAACAAAGTACAGAGCCGCAACAATGTCCTCAAGTCGCTGGCTGGCAGCACTTGGGGCAAAGATAAAGAAACGTTGTTGGCAACATACAAGGC